>NW_025784965.1:0-59716 GCF_021130785.1 Homalodisca vitripennis | reverse complement strand
ACAAAAAAACAAATTTTTTATAAAATATATATATTTATTTGGCATGAATTGTATATTTTATTATAGAACAATCAAACTAATTCATAAAAATTTAAGTTTTAATATTATAAGTAAAAATTTTTACGTTTTAATTAATTCATTAGCATATAAGCTAAATTACTTATTACTTTCAAAATTATATGTAAATTTTTATCTACTATTATTAATTTGATCTATATTCTTGATATTTAGAATTGCTATTTATCGTTTACAATTTCCATTTTTAATATTTATTTTGTGTATTCCATTTTTATTAAATAACTAAATAAATTAAAAATATGCCTTTATTACAAGCGTTACTCAGTTGTACACTGTTTTTCAGTACAACTCAAGTCAAGTATCAATATAATATGTTCCTAAGCTAATTAAATAGAATAACTTATACTGACCAATTTAACTTACATGCACATAAAACATAATTACAAAAAAAAACATGAATTTACAAATCACAGAAAGAGCTTCTTTAGTCGTTTTTTAAAACTTGGGGTAACTGAGTTTAAAGCTTTGGACGTTACCGGGGAGACCATTGTAAACAACTTCGGACCGAAGTACGAAAATCCTCTCCTCTCCCTACTTCAAGAAGCCTCACCCTAGGCAGGTGGAGGGGTCCTGTTTTGTCGGAGATTGCACGCTGAGAGACCTCATCCGGTAAAACGAGCTTTTCGCAGAGGTACTCCGGTTCTTTGAGCTTCAGAGTTTTGTGTATCATGCAGCCGGTGAGTATTCCCGCACACGTCCTCCATGGGGAGCACATGTAATATGCAGTTCTGAAAGGGTCCACGTGATCACGACGCTTCAGTTGGAAAATGAAGCGGATTGCAGTGTTTTGCATCTTTTGTATTCATGATTGACATTTTCCCTTGAAATACTATTACCGTATGCAGGATAGCAGTACTACTGAAATACTGACAAAACCAACGACTGCATGAGGACGCGTTTTTGTAGGCTCAGGTAAAAGATCTCAGAACCCTATATAAACCTCTTAAAAACGACCAAGCGCCTCGTTGAATGGCGTAGTGACATGATGGGTAAAGGTGAGCTCACTGTCTAGCACAACACAGGGTCTTTACAGTGTTACAATACAGCCAGGGCTTTCTCCGTTAAGAGCCTGACAAACTAAACCTTGGTCTTCCATCATGTCAGTAACAGTTTGTGGTGCCACATGCAGGACATTACACTTGCTACACGTTCAGCTTTCAACCCATTTTTTCGGCTGACCATACGGAGATTTGCTGAAGGTCAGTGTTTATGTTGTTGACAGCTTAAATATATCCTGCTGGGTTCGTAAGCCAAAGTGCAGTTGGGACAGTCATCTTGCATATAAATGAGCCGAGCAGCTTTGTATACTGTCTGTCATCTCGGAAGTGTACAGAATTGAGAGAGAAGTGGACCCAGACAGGATCCTTGAGGGGACACCTCGCTGCTTGAAGAAGTGGCGAAGAAGTGTCATTCCCAGCTTAGTGACTTGTTGCCTACTACCCAAGTATGATTGAACCCATCTCACAGTATTATCGTCGAAGCCCTTTAAGCACATTTTGGCCAGCATCATCTACATGGTTGAATCGAGTCAAAGGCCTGGGAGTAGTCTAGAAGTAAACAAGTGAGTTTTTGCAGTCCACGATCTTTGGCTTGAAACATGTCACTGAACAAATTTTGTCAGCGCTGAACAGGTTACTGTAGTTTTTGCGAAAAAACCCCCCTGACTGCAATTTAGGAAGCCAAACTTATTATCTGCAATGTATTCATTCATTTGAGCGATAAACTATTTTTTCCTAACACCTTTGACATTGCTGGCAAGATAGAAATTGGCCTCAAGTGTTTTGTACAGATGTAGGGGTTTGGTTATTTTTGGGCAATGGTTGAATAACACTCAAATTTCCAAGCATTTGGGAAAAGTTACCTGATCTAAAGCTTTCATTCAAAAGATGGGTGATTGCTTTAATTGCATATGGGCTAACAGCTTTTATCATTTGGGATGGCCGAGATCTCGTCCGTTCCAGTCGCGTTGCGGTAGATTTTATTTTATTGCGTCTATAGCCATCTTCCTGACGTTATCATCGGTAATATCCTTGAATTTAAATGTTTTCTCCATTACCCCTTCTATTAGCTTCCAAGAATCTAACTAAATCCTGCTTATCTACCTCCAACCCTGAGCCCATCTCAACAAAATATTTATTCATTTCATTAACCTCTAAGCTGTTTTGAAGAGTTTTTTATTCGTTTTTTAATCAGGAACAATATCACACTTTCGAAGGCATCATACCAGAATTCCTTAGAAGACTTAGTACAATGTAAGGTTATCAGAGAAATAGTCTTTTTTAGCTTTCCAAATTAAACTGGTTTACACCTGTTTCCTAACAATTCTGTATTGATTCCAGTCACTTCTCTGTCTGGTTCTCCAATATTGATTTCTAAGTTTATTCTTAGTCTTAGTGAGTTCTTTGAGTTGATCACTTCTCCAAGGGGCTTTCTTCTTTGTTTACCCGTTTGCAGACAACTGGGTGCATGTTCATCAAATATTTTCCTTAATATTACTAGTAATTTAACAGCTCAATTTCATTCACTCCTTCCATGCCTAGAGCAATATTCCAATTAACATTTGAAGTAGTTTCTACTGCCTTTTTCGGGGTCAAATTTAGGAGTAATCTCGGTATGTGATCAGTTTTGAGCTTGGCCTTACTTTAGGCACAAAAATCTCACAATAAAAACAAGTTTTGTGATCTGTCATAACCTGCCCACGATGATCTTTAATGCTTGCAGTGTCTACTACACCGGTTCTCTTGACTTCAGTCGACTTGTCCACGATAATATATGGTCGATTTAATGTGGTTTAAGTCCCTGTAAACTCTTGTAGGCTCGTTAACATCTGAACTGCATTTGAGTCCTTCAGGAGACGGCGGAGATACTTTGCATCGTTGCTTGTGGCTGAGAGAAAGGTCAATGTTTGTGTCTCTCTAAATAAATCACAGTGTTGACTTGTACTGCCAGTTCCACAAACAGCGAGTGAAATCAGTTCCCTCAAGGCTGGAGGATCTTCACATAAGAAGGTCTTGTACACTTCACAAAGCCCAACCCCGCACTCCTTTCCACTTTAGAATTACACAGATGTGTTCTATCTTTACTCCAGGATTTATGGTCTTCAGACAAGAAATGTTGCTCAAATGAAATGCCTTCCTTGATGTAAAGAGCCACTCCTCCACCCATCTGGTGCCTGTCAAGACACTTGGTTGAAGTGACGAATCGCTTCGCAACAAGACATAATCCTGGTATACCATAACTTTTTCTCGATGGGGTGCTAGGTTGTAGCCTAAGTTTCTGACACACAAAAAAAGCAAAAACGTCAAAGTCAAAAATCGCTCAATAAAGAACTCATTTCATCATCAAACCCTGTGTTCAGGGATCGCATGTTCAAATGCAACAACCTGCATTGAGGACGTCGACTTTGTGTTGTTCACCCACCCCCCCGCGCTGCTAGTTTCCTGCTCAGGAGGGAACTCTCCAGCTGTTTGTTGGGAACGCTGGCTCTGAGACAAGGAGGAGGTGAATACAAAGCTTGCAGCCATGACATCAACAAAACAGAGAGCCAAACGTGCTACGGCTCTCCTGTTAAAAATTGATGTACGCCATCTCGAGAGAGGTCTCGTTTACTTGACGTGACAGGTTGGCCTCACACAAAGGTGACATCAAAGTTGTTGCACATCAACTCGACTTGCCGAGTTGAAATCGAACAACGCTTTGTATGTGATATCACGCCTAGTCAAAAACACTGTTAAAAAATAAATTTTTTGTGTTTTTGAAATCGGGTTTTAGCAGTGAAGAGGAGGTCAGCAATACTATGAAGGGGCCTCGCGTTTTACCGTGTCCTCCATTGTAGCCCGGCCTGCCCCGGTAACCTCGTCTCAATATTAATTAGCTCCACATGAAAATATATTACATCTAAATCTAAGTCTATATAATCTAACAGTTTTGTTCTTAATATCTAAGGCCCCTTTTCTTCCACCTGGACAACATTCTAGATGGAGCACCTCTTACAACAGCTTCAAAAGAAGAATGTCTTAAGTGTGGAGTCACCAATAAAGAGCACTTTTTTTATAAGTCTTTGGTATGGTGAGAGGACGCAAGGAGGATCAGAGGTGTCAGATGAGGTAGGTGGGGGTGTTGCCTGAGGGGTGGGATTGATGGCGGGGGTGGGGGGGAGCAAGCAGTCACACACTTGGTAAAGATCAGAGTAGCCTCGGTAGCAGCTGATGTAGGCAGTTCAGCCAGTACAACGTTCTCATCATCTCTTTCCACAATAGGCTGTTCCGACACTTGTATCTCAAGCCGTTTCAGTTCCAACCGCATACTCTCTATTTTCAGCTTCTAAGACCTCGATGGTAGTAAGAAAGACACTTGCGCTCACCCGGAGAGAAGATCGATTCTCTGTTGGTGCTCAGCTATTATATTTGCAGTGTTCACAGTCCCATGTCGATCGATTTGTTCCTTAAGTTGTTCATTTTCCTTTCTTACATTGAGCAATCTGCAAATTAAGCTGACGAACTTCATCTTCTTGTTTGCTTTCAAGTTCGCAGCATTCTAAGGATATTCCTTTAAAACTTTTGTTGAGGTCAGTGCATCGATTTTCGGCTGCAACCAAATCCAGGCGAACATCTTCGATGTCACGTTTGAGGTCTTCGTTGGATTTTGTTGTATCGTTAAGTTTAGAGAGGAGGGAGGAAAAACATGAGGGAAATTTAGGTTATCTATTGCGTTCTCGCCAAATGTTGCCTAAATAGACCTAAGCTCATTAAAAAATTAAAGCTGACTAATCTATTACATCCTGATGTAAATAATGCAGACCTTCAATCCCTTTTAACAACTCATATTGATCTTGTAATTCGTACCATTTTTTAAATAAAAGAGAAAGGATAACTGTGTTTCTTAAAAAATATAATAAAATAAATAAATTTCTCGTAATAAAAATAGAGTAAAACAAATATCTATCAATAAATTATAAATATATACACTCTTATTACTAAAACACGTAAATATATTATTTTTACACAAAGATAAATTAATATAAATACTTAGTCAACACACAAATTACAAAACAATCAAATATATATCTAAAAGTACGGAATTAGGACAATACAGTGTTAAGGCATTTCTAAATTACGAATCTCGTAATAAAAAAGAGTAAAACAAAATATCTATATCTATAAATAAGTAACAATATTACACTCTTACTACTAATAAACGTAAATATTATTATTTTTACTCAAAGATAAAATTTAATATAAATACTTAGTCAAACACACAAATTACAACACAAATTTAAAATGGTCTGTGCATGCTAAGATTAATAAAAATAAAATTATAAAAGCAATGGATCCTGCTCTGTCAAAAAAATGTCTGACTCACACTAATTATTAGATATTATTACACAACGGCATGAACTCCTTCAAAAAGTCACTGGCGTTCACACGCAGACAAGAGAACTAGAAGTATGGAAATAATTGAAGGCGCTGCAATAATCCGATCCGTATGGTAGGGGCCGTGTCAGCGGGTCTGGCCTGGTGAAACGGGAAATGTTAGTCTGACAGCGCTGCAGTTGGCAGCGGCGCAGCCAGAGATGTGCAGAGGCAGTTTTCTGTTATCAATGTTCCGGACTGACAAGGCTTACTAACTTTGATGTTAGTTACGTGGTCTTGACATTTTAACTACTTACAATGCAGTTCATGAGTTGATTGATATAACGTCAACTGATCATTACAATAAAAAAGACTTATCGGCACACTGTTATAAGTTAGTTTGTTACTAACGAAACTATAAAGTAATAACTGCACAGTTAAAATGAAATGCAACTTTACACGGCAGCCCAGGCTTGCCACTCCTCAAATTTTTTATCAGTCTTACTTGGTAAACGTGTTATCATTACTGCTTATAAAGTATATCTGTAATCCGCTAAAAGGGGTGTATATTAATAATAGTTTTAAATCAATACAAAACAAATAATTACATTTGTAAATTGTATAGTGGCAAGAGAATAAAATATACGCTACATCCGTACGAGCGCCACATTCAGTGCGTACGACTGGTGTGCGGCAACATCTCGCCACATTGTCCCGGGCTGCACCGCAGTTGACACAATTGACCCTAGTAGACTAAAAGAAACCTCTGAACAGTTTAAAGTAGGTCGTTGTCTCAACGACCCTCTTACTATATTTTATCCATTTATTCTTGAAAAAAAATGGGTTGTGTGTCGCTACGACCCCCTTCTTCACATTGCTTATACATTTCTCCATTTTGGTCCGTTGACACAAAGAATGGTTGAGTAAAAGACCTGGTTCTGTCAATATAAACATTTAATATAATTTAGGGTCGTTGAGGGCAACGACCCATTTTTTTGAAATATTCAACTAAACAGGCACTATAAGGGGGCGTTGTTGCTACACGAACCCAGTTGAGTAACTGATCCTTTTCATTCATTTTACTGGTCATCTGTCACAACGAACCTATGAAGAAAAATCTTAAAATATCAAAATAGGGTCGTTATCTCAACGGAGCTTTTTAGACTAAATGACCCTGTCTTATTTTTTATTTTCTCAGAAAGGGTCGTTGAGTCAACGGATTAAGTCCTGTCCTGTAAAAGACCTTGTCACCTTGTTTTGGTATTTAACCCTACAATCGGGCGCTAACGGAGTTTTCCTCCATGTATTTTTTATTATTAATACTTTTCTGATGTTGGCAGTCATTTCCCGCAGTGTACTTCACGAGCATCTTTCAGTGGAAGCGAAACAATATAGCCTCCCGCTTATCTTTGTCAAAATCTGTCAGTTATGAGGTCTACTTCCGTGCGAGACTGGACAATTCCTCCGTGAGCGCCCGAATGTTTGTGTTTGTAGTGCTTGGACGAAATCTCCGTGAGCGCCTTATTGTGTTTAGTTTTTATGGAGTAAATAATCCGTGTGCGCCTAAATGTTGTGTGACCTGTGATGGGTTTCTTTTTTAGTTTTACAATATATTTTATTTTGAATTTTTGTGAAATGGAGAAATGAAGACGAGAGACTTGTCCAGTACAGTACCCGTGTGCTAGGGAACAAATTTCAGTACTGTTTATGGAGTGAACATTGTCGTTATAAGAAGCAGAAGGAAAATGTTTTGAAACTTTGTGTAGTGTTTTAAAAAAAAAATTTTAGTAAAGAATAAATTTTGATTTTAGAGTAATTATTGACATTACAATTCGCTACCTTGGTTTGACAAGGTTGTAACTGACATTTTTTGCGGAAAAATGGGGTTATTGTTGCTTTTGATTCCCCTCTTTCTTATTTACATTGAAGAAACTGACTCCTTACTCTTATTATGTTATTAAATAACCAGGACTGCTAATTTTGACAAGGTTCTAACTGAAGGAGATTGGTTTACTCAGTCCAGTTTGACAAGGATTTTGTATCTCGCACTGATACTCTGTGGCAATCAGCTGGGCTGCTAACTAACCACGTGACTGATAGGCTGCTATGAGAGATTATGTTGTTCCCTGACCCACATGTTGTTGTTGTTACTACTTTGTTGTGTTAGTGTTTTGTTATATTAAACTATTTATGTAGTACTTTTGAAATAAATCATGGAAATGATGGAAGGGACAATTCGCTACCTTGGTTTGACAAGGTTCTATCTGGTCCAACCCAAAATTTAGAGGCAAACGAGTTTGAAAATTCAAAATGCTAGAATTTTGTTCTCTGTTACAAAATGTTGTTTTGTACTCTGAATGGGGAAAAATTTCAGGTGTGTAAATTGTTTTTCCTCGGAACTCTAGCAATCTCCCAGAAAACCTATCTATACCGCTCACAAAACCACCAAAAATGTCGTTAAAAAATACACCGACTTTGGACAAAAGAAGGAATGGTCCAGAAAACAGCCGTAGGCTACCTAGAAGGCGATCCTTCTTTTTAGTAAGTGATCATATTAAATTTTCCACACAGTTGAGTCCACTACTGCAGGGCTAAGACAAACAGGAAATACCTTAGGAGCTCATCTCTCGATTGCAAAAATGTACGATCTTTATGTACAAAAATGTGCATTCCGAAATATTTACTCCAGTCAGAAAATCGTTATATTACAAAAATCTTTACCACAGAGTTCAATCTGGGATTTCACTGTCCAAAGAAGTGACAGGTGCGATACATGCAAAAAGGTTTATTTGTGGCAAGAAAAACTGGAACTCTTACTGAAACGTTGCAGAAAGAATATGACTGGCATATAGTTTGCAAAAATTCAATGCGTGATGTGAGGAAGAAAGAAAAGGATAATGACACACCAGTTTTATTGTTTAATCTTGAGAACATCATTACAGTCCGTTCGACGAAAAAGGATATCAGTGAATTTTAACAACTTGGTCTGAATCTTGTGTGCCCCAAAATAGAAATAGCATTATGGTCAAATGCAGTGTTGGACTTTTAAGGGATAACCCGAGTGTTAGCTCAGTTACAATGCAGTATTCATTGCCTGGCCATTCATGTGTACAGGAAGTCGACAGTTTCACACAGCGGCATAGAGGGAGAGATGAAAAAACACACGAAATTTTATTCTCCCATTGGACTTGTCAGAAATATTAAAACAAGTAAATCGCCACCAACCGTACCGAATTATTCAAATGCAGCCTGCTGACTTCAAGAATTTTACAGTAACTTCGAAGCTTCTGAATCACAAAGAAGTTCTGTTTGCAAGTGTTTCAAGGTTGAGATTTACAAGAATCTCCCATACTATTTTCATAAAGTCATCACATGATCCACTTGAGCCTGAAAACTGCAAATACATCAAGCTTTAGCGAACCACACCCCAGAGAAAGTGTAAGAAACAGACTTTATCAGCCAGCAAGCAAACCCTAAGCTCTTCTAGTGAAGTTAATGTTCTCGCAGCAGTAAAAACCGAAAATCCAAAAACAGTGTATAGATATTTCAGAAGCAAAGAAAAAAAAGACATAAAGGCTGCTTTTCAGTTTATTCTCATTGCAAGACCGTGAGTACTCTACACTGCCGTTTTACAAATCTAGTTAAACGTGCATTGTTGTAGAATGCAAAAAGATGTTTAATAAGGAGTATCTAACTGATACTAAACTTGATCTCTAAAATTAGTGTTATTAAGAGAAGAACGTTTTGTGTTGAACAAATAATAAGGCTAAGTATGCCTAAATATTTACAATTTTTTCTAATTTAACTTGTTTTATACACAATCATGAACCAAAACATTCAAGTTGTGATACCTCAACACTTTAAAAAATACTACTGTTTATTGTTTTGTAAATATCTCATTGTTAAGTTTTACAACCCTTGTTTAATGTTTTGTAATTTAAGAAAAATAAACATGTTAGTTTGAAAAGTTGTATCTGCACTTACACCCTTGTCACTTTAATTTTTTGCTCATTTCGTCTATGACAAGGGTCTAACTGCATTTAGGCATATTTTATATAAATTAACAGTAAAAAAATTTTTTTCATAAAAACAAAATGAAATGTTGCACTATAACTATATTAGATACTGAGTAAAATTTTTGTTAAATTATATTTCATAATGAACAGAATTCTAGCATTTTGAATTTTCAAACTCGTTTCCTCTATTTTGGTTGGACCAGATAGAACCTTGTCAAACCAAGGTAGCGAATTGTATAATATCTCAAGAATTGAAGTAAGTTGTTTTTATAAGAAGTTAAAAAACTAAATTAATTTCCATAATATTATTACAGTAGGTTAAAAATTTTTACAATTAATTGCATTATTCCCTTAAAATAAATCATTTTTGTTATTATACAGTAACATTTTTTAAGATTTTGAATTTCTTATTTGGAAAATTCATTACATAAGAGAGTAATTTTTATTTAATTTTCTAAAATGAAGAATATTATATTGTAATTAAAATCAGTATGAGATATTTAAACAAATAAAAACAGTTTTAAATCGACTATGATATCCATTATTCGCTATACCTGGAGGAAACCTCCGTGAGCGCCTGATGGTGTTTCTAATTTTAAGTGCCTGATGGAGGGTTAATCAAGTCCATGTTTTTACAAACAAACAATGCCTATAGCGATTTTTGTCTAGCAAGATTTCTAAATATTTGAATACTAACATGCCAATCTTGAATGACATTTCGAGATGACGACAACACTACATAACCTTACCTTATCTTTCTTGACGATCATTTCTCACAACTGCTTTGATGAATTCATTAGTTATGATAAAACATCAGTGTTCACAATTATTTTAAACAATTTAACTTATTCCAGTTTCCTAAATGTCTAACTATCAAACCTTTAAGTTTCCCTATAAATTGGTACCTTTTTAACTTTTCAGATCTGTTGAAACATTTACATCCAGTATTTCAATGTTTAACTGCAGATGGAGAGCAGCTCACTTCATTTACTGGAGTGACAGATCTTGTAGAGGTTGGTGAAGCCATCATTTCAGCTACTGTTGAGGAATATATAAAGAAAATCTACCAAACTTAGAAACACAAATTTGTTATTTATTTACGTTACTGAGAAGAACAAAATAAACTATCTTAGTTAAGTATTACTATTGAAAATTCAACGAATGGTTATTCACTCCACCAAAATCCACACAGGAATTCACTGACTGGTTAGTTGGTTATGAACTTTTATATTTAATTTGTCACTAAATAAAACAAGATAAGTTATTTGCAAAAAGAGATTTCTGAAAATCTGTCAGCGAAAACGTCTAGCTGATAATTAAAATCTTCAGTATTTTGTGAGTTACCACAGTTGGTTTATCAAATACCGTAATATTTCACTTATTAGGCTTATTATAAGGCCTTTTATAGAGAACTTTTCTTTATATTCTGGGTACTTCACTACCTGTCTTGATGGTATTATTTAAGTTTTCCTAATTCAAAGCACGCTTTTTGAGCTGAATTTTGTAATTCAACTGACATGAGATTCACAATACATGTTAGGGTTATTTTATTTTGGTCTAGTTTCAGAGAAAATACTAATTTATCACATTTAAAGGGCACAAAAATAAGTTTTATTGTTGTGGTAATTGATACTACACTTTTAATCTTTCCTGTTTCTAATTACAAATATATGCCCATTTAAGAATTATCTTGTTTTATTAACCAAATCCTTGGCAATAATAAGTTCTTATCTTAATAAAATTATTTTTGTCATTAAGCTGATGATAATTAGAATGCCATTTTTTAAGGCAGACTTTCCTATCCAATATTAAATAACATTTTTTTTAACTAATGATGTGCTTGTCAATACAAGCCAACATGGTATATCGTCTACTATCATTTTTATCTTTATATTAATTTAATTTTCAGCTAACACAGTAAAATTTTACTTTTGAGTGGAATAAAAAATAATTTAGACATAGTTTACTTACGAGTTAATTCACACAGAAGCAGAGACAAAGCCATACAAATTAAATCGGCTTGTGGATATAGTGAATTGAAATAACAGCCCACCTATGTACATGATACTACATTATATTTACATGTGTTATAAATGCACCTTGTAGAAGTAAAATTTCATAGCTAAAACACATAGTTAAGTAGATGAAAAAATAAAAGAAACATAAACTAATCATTATAAAAACTAGGAATGCCAGGCAAAAATAAGATGAGCTTATAGATGTATGGGTTTTTTGCAAAATTTTTAAAACTTATTTTACTCTACAAACATAACCCATAACAAAATTGCATGTGAAACAACACAAGTTAAATAACAAAATACGGTTGATAATACACCAGCAGTAATGTAAAGCGATACATCAAAATATGCAAATATAAAAATTAAAGGTGTAATTTCACAGGATTAAGAATAACTTAAAAGAATGAAATGATCAAGCACAAATACATAGTTATTATATTTCACAAGTTACGTCTCCTCAACATACATCTCTTTCCACAATGTAATGTCAAAAACGTACAATAATAATATTTAAGTATTGACAATAACAAATACGCAAAAGAAAATGTACAACATTTGTTAAAATCTAACAAATTTAGAGTTTGAAGATTTCTGTTGAAGAGACAAAATGTACATCAAGCCAACACTCGCGTATCAGACCATTTTGCCGGAATGTTGTTATATATCATATATATATTCAAAAGTTTTCTGTCCTACACTAGATAAATCTTTTAGAAATCTTTGCAGAAAAAATGCCCCCCCGATCACTGTTCACAGCTGCAAATATGCCCCCACAGCACAACGCAACAAATTAAAAACCCCAACAAAAAGTCTTCAATTGCGCGGCAAAACACTTCTCTCTGTTGGGTGGGGGTTCGGGTGGTTCAGAGTCCACACCGTCGAGTTTGCGACCTCGTTTAGTCCCATTGCTTAACGCCTCACTAACGGCTTGCATTCTTCAGTTGGTTTGGATAGCCAGTCGAGGCCTTCGTACAGCCCATCACCACTTGTTGCACATGTCGCCTGGATGTACCAGTTGCGATTGCGCAGTGAAATGCAGACCCAAAATTTGTCTGTGAATCTCTGCTGCATTCATTGCGTTTGGCAAGATCCTGTAACACAAATTATTTTGTAAACATTTATTTATTCTTAAACATACATTTACATCATAATGTTAACATTAACGATTTTGCAGGTTGAAACTTAAAAAGACATTACGTTACATTAAAATTCTTAAAATATAGATTAAAATCAAATAACAATAAGTATAATAAATTAAACACCAATTTAAAAGTATTGGCGCATTTAGAAGTATAAATTATATTAAAAGCTGTACATGGAATAATTTGTTTGTTGAGTTAAACAATAAAATTTTAAATATATTAAATACACATGATAAAATAATAATATTATGCATATAAATTCAGAATTAACATGGAATTTTCTTTACAACTTGTTTAGTACAAAAACTTTTGTGTTTTTTAAAAAACTATCTTTATTCCTATCTGTTCTATTAGGGACACTGGCCTGAGCGAGGATTCTTAAGGAAGAAGAGATAGATTCAGTATGATGTTGATAGCACTGATGCAAGAGTGCAAGGGTCACCAAACAGGATATGAACCTGCACATTTTCTAATTCCATATCCAAAGTAACATTTTAGAAAACTGTGGATACATATTATTCTTCCAAATAAAATATAACCCAAGAACCAAGCATACATTTTTTACTGGAACAAAATTTTTTTGTAATATTTTTAAACACTCACAGTAATTGTTATTAGTGTGGTCAAACCAAGAAAATGAAAAAAAGGGGTTGGAATGGGTTAATTTTTAGTTCTCTTCAAGATGAAAGAAAAATAGTGGCTAACACAGCGTGCCACTCATACTGATTACTAGATAATTTGAATGGTTTACATTATTTCTGATTACTCCTGCTGGATCAATATAAAACCTGAGTTTGAACATCAACTACAAAACTAATTGTAAACAGAGCTACAAATTTTACAAGAGTTGCATAAAAAACCTGGCTTTTTTATTTCTGTGATTAGACATATGCGCAAATCAGTTTACAACAGCTTCCAATTTATAATGGGGGAAAGAATGATAAGACATACCGGTTTTTGGTGGCTTTTCAACTAAATTGCAACTTTGAAAATCCTAAATTGAAAACTAGTAGGACCAAATTGTTATACAAGATTATTTATAAATGTGTTTTTTTTGAGTATGAAGTTTTAGAACTATATGAAAAGGTTAATCAAATTACCATCTTAACTTTTATTCTTGACCAGATGGTTAAAAAATTCAGCATCGGTCATGTTATCAAGCTCAAGTCCTTATCTCAGGCATGTAATTTTGTAAACCACAGTGGTTTTAAAAATATTTTTAGTTTATGGTGGTTGTAACCTGCTCGTGTGAACGCACAAACCACCCAGGACAAAACTTACCCGGGGACCAAGTTCTTATACTTTTGATTATACTTTGACAAAACGTATCTAATCAAATCAAATAAAAAAATATTTATCGTTGAAAGACATATACGTGCATAGAACATAGTCATTAAATAGTTTTTATTATATAATTATCGGAACTATGAATTATATAGTAATAGTAGTATATGTTATAAATACCATAACCTAAAATATTAATTGCTATTATACAAACATTGTCATTAAAAATAAAAATGTTAGACAATCACGCGCATTTGTTAATGGCCCAGGCTAGAAGCTCCGTCCAACCACTCGTCCATAGAATAAAACACATGTTTTAACAAATACAGTTTTATATTAAATTCTTTTTAAAGGATGCCTCAGTTGAAGAAGTTTTAATTTATGTGGCAGAGCATTAAATATTTTGGGACCAACATATGACATGGATCTTATGAAAATGTTGCTGTGGTGGTGCGGAATAAATAGTGTATCCCGGTTTCTGGCGGAATACAGATAATTATATGTAGGGAAATATTTTAGATTTTTGAATGTATTACATTGGGACATAAAATATAAACAGTGAAAGCAAAGTCAATAGGTTTTCATTAGTGAAACACTGGTCAAACTGCCACAACTATCCAAGGGCCACACATCACTCTAACAGCTATTTTTGCAATTTAAAAACGCTCCCTAACAGAGTTAAACTCGGGCCCGTTCCCCAAAAGAGATCAGCCCATACGTCAGAATATGAACAAAATAAAGCAACCCTAAGCGCCTTACTCCTACATAAAAAATGTGGGCAAATATCTCAATGAATTATACACAGGCACTTAGTTATTGACATACATGACTAATATACTTCTTTACATCCAATCCAAATTAGAGTCAATTTAAAGTCCTAAAAACCAACACAGTTGTGGATTCCTGAATAGGATTACTATCCACAAAGATCGTCTTACCACTCCTATTACTTTTGGGTCTGAAATGTATGATTCTGTCTTTTACGGTGTTTTTAAAATAAATCATTAGAAGAAAACGATGAGCTGAGACTTTTCAAAGTTAACAGACAGATCGGTTTGCGAGGATGTTTGATGATTCCGCTTGAATAATGACACTAGTGTTCATCAACGTATTGAACAAGTGGCCCTTGATCAATCTGTTCAGGTTATTTACGTACACAATAAATAAAAGAGGGCCTTTGTATAGAACCTTGGAGAAAACCTACCATTACAGGCAAACAGCTAGATTTACCCTTACAGATTTTATTGGCAATTTCAACATATTGAGAACTACCTGAAAGATAGAAACCGCTCAAGAGCCATACCTCTCACACCAAAGAAGCTCCATCTTCTCTAAAAGACGCTGATGATTGACAGTATCAAAAGCATGGGCAAGATCACAAAAAATGCCAGCAGTGCTTCCGCCTTAATCAAGAGATGAGAGTGCAGTCCTTAGAAATTCATCCGATTCCATGAGTGGATGAACTTTTTTTAAGAAAAACTACATAATATGTATGTCTGTGTATGTATGTATGTTTGTTGTTGTTTGTATGTACGTGTATGTGTTTTGTTGTTGTGTTGTATGTTTTTGTGATAGTGAAAGGTTTTCCTGGAAAAACTCAGTAAGTCTATTGTGTATTAAATGCTTAAATATTTTGCTCCCAGTGTAGGAAGTATTGAAATTAGTCTATACTGTTTAACCGAAGATCTATCACAGATCTAGATTTCTCTACTTCTCTCTTCTTTATCTTTGTACACCCTCTGATACAGAGGCAACGGAAAATCCCGCTGAAGCAAATAAAGATCCTTCAACCATTCCTTCTCAATGACAACATCTCTAGTCAGCCACCTAAGACCACATGTGACCAAAACCACATGTTATAGGAGGTCAGAAAATTTAGCAATATTTGATGAGGAGTAAGTCCTAAACTTAGTGTCACCAATCCTGCAGTTGATTGACTCATTATCGTATACAATCGATGACATTGATTTATACTCAATGCTATTATACTGCATGTAAGTGCATTAATTTTTATATGCAAAATATAATACATCACTTTTTTAAAAACTGACACTAAATATAATATGACACATAGGACAAGAATCATTAGAAAAAAGAGGCCAAAAAACTTTAGAAAACAAAACCATGTATTGTTGGGATTGGAGCTCTCAAAAAGCTTAACAAACCAAAACCTATTGGTGAGTTTTATTTTTAAATTTTTGCTAATTTGAAATTTAATAATTTACCTGTTTATTTGCAAATATTAGAAGTACACTACCAGGCATCCCTAAGTTCGTCTTCTGCTAGCATTCTCATGAGCTCTTCTCGTGCCTCTCCGATACGCTCTCTGTCGTTGCTATCCCACTACGAAGATCAAACCTACAAACAGAATGCTCAGGAAACAAAGCACAAGATGCCTATGTTTGATATTCACGTTGTAATATTATGATACAAATAAATAACCAAAAAAAAATATATTATATGTTTGCATTCAAAATTAGACTTGGATAAAACAAATTACTATATTGAACTTATTTCAGGTTCACCTCTATCAATCACAAAGAAATTGTTAAAAAAGGCCAATTTAAAACATGATGGAACAATAAATTTGCAATATGTCTATCTAACAACAAATACAGCATTTTATCAATAGAAATCCTTGTTCCATATAAACATATATTTATTATTCTTTCAATAGCCAGCTTACCAATTTAAAACAAAAAAATTTATTTTTGCTACTTACTTACTGTAAGAGTTCTAAGTTCCAAGATAATCATTTTTCTAATCAAATTTCTTCATTTGCAGTGATGATGGTGCTTCTTTTAATTTTTTGCATTTAATTTTATGTCTTATATATTTAATATCATATTCACAAAAGACACAGTCATTTTTTTATATGAACTCAAAATTCCTCAAGAAATATGAACATTACATCAATATATGAGTAACAAATTTAATAAAAGATGCTACTAGCTTTAATAAATACTACACAAAAAATACTAACATACAAGGTTTTAAGTGGAAGACTACACCTAAAACATAGTACCTACAATTTTAAACATGAATAAAACTCAGTTACAAGGTTAAATTTGCACGAAACATAATTTTGTTATTTTGCCAGTTGTAATGATTTGTTTGCAAGTTCACGGAAAGGTGATGACTCACTACAAGCAGTGGACTCACTCACTAAGCAATTAAATTTAATGATGCCCAAGCCCTGCTGAGTCATACAACCATCTCATAAAACACCACAGTTCATTATCTACTTTAGGCAACAGTATTGTTTCAAAATTATTACTATTGGATTGATAAAGATATACTTTAATATTTAATTTTACAAGTATTTGTTTTTAAGTTGTGTATCTTTGACATGTTTTATAACATACAAATTATATTGTTTACATTTGTATCGGTACGAGGTAACATATATATGAGATAAGAGTACGCAACACCACTGGTCGTGTAACAGGACCTCGCTGACGTTGCTTGCAAAACAAAAAAATGTTCTTGTTGCCGACCATGGTTACCACTAAAATCGATGTAAAAATGTTTGCTAAAGCTCAGCCAAATCCCATGGAGTGAAATGCACCAGCAAGGTCAATGTTGCTTGTATAGAAATATAATATTTTTTCTATACCGTTATTGTTTACACATCCCTAACTTTTTTGAAACTACTGAAAAAAGGTTCTTAGATTTGTACAGCAATTACTAATTAACCACACCCTTCCCCCAATAAACAAACAATTTCTGCATTAAAATGGAAAAAAAAATGTCAATGACACACAATGAGAAGTGATAAATCATTAGGTTGATATATCTCATTTAACTAAACCTGATACCCCGATCAAAGAAAATAGCCCTGATTTTACCTTGTACCACAAACATCATTGTAGCGTTGTTTTTCTACTCCACTAATTGAAATAAAAATCTCATGATAAACTGTACCTGTGTATTTTGGAAGTAGTGTCGCCACAAAGGCCTGATTTTGTCCTGGCCACCGACATCCCACACTGTAAAGCTAATGTTCTTGTATTATACCGTTTCAACATTAAAACCTGAAAAAAAAATTGTTTTGTATTAACATTAATTAATAAACAATAAATCTTTTCTAGTACAATGTTTTTTTTAATGTTACGAGGGGGGTACCCAAAAAAAAACCGGAATTATTTTATAAAAATTAATATATTATCAAATTTTTTACAATACGACCTTATCTCCTTCAAAATAATCTCCATTACAACTAATACACTTGTCCCAACGGTATTTCCATTGATCAAAACATTTTTTTGTAGTCATCTTTAGAAATGGCTGCAAGCTCGAGCTTTGTTTTTTTCTTAACCTCTTCAAACGCTGTCAAATCGTTGACCTTTCAAGTCTCTTTTCATGTGTGGAAATAAAGAAAAGTCGCATGGAGCGAGGTCAGGCGAGTAAGGTGCGTGGGGCAGCGGAAACCATGCCGTTTTTGGCTAAAAACTGCCTAACTGAGATGGCTGTGTGTGCGTGCGTTCTCGTGGTGGAAAGAACCAGTCTCCAGTCTGCCACAAATCGGGTCTTTTCTGGCGAACACTATTGCACAATCTTCTTAAAATCTCCAAATAAAATGTTTGGTTGACAGTCTGACCTGGAGGAACAAACTCAGAATGAACAATGCCTTTAGCATCAAAAAAGCAAATCAACATGGTTTTTGATGTTTGATTTGACTTGCCGACATTTTTTTGGACGAGGTGAAGATGGCGACTTCCATTGGCTTGACTGTTGCTTCGTTTCTGGGTCATAACCATAGCACCATGACTCATCACCAGTAATTACCTTTTCCAGAAAATCGGGATCATTTTCGAGATGTTCTTTCAGAAGGCGGCAAGTTTCAACTCGATGTGCCTTTTGATGGTCAGTCAGAAGTCCAGGAACAAATTTGGCAGCAACCCTTTTCAGTCCTAAATCTCCTGTTAAAATTCGCTGAACCGAGCTCCAAGTTAACCCACTACTCTCTGATAGTTTCCTCAATTGTCTGTCGACGGTCGGTGGTTGAGCACAAGTTCACGAATTTTCTCAACATTTTCGTCCGTTTTGAGAGGTTGATGGACGTCCAGAACGAGGTTTGTCTTCAATCGACATGTCGCCATTTTTAAATCGAGCGAACCACTCGTAGACCTGAGTTTTCCCCATAGCATCATCTTTGTAAGCTGTATTCAACATTAAAATAGTTTCTGCAGCATTTTTACCAAGTAAAAAACAAAATTTCACAGCTGCAAGTTGTTCACTTAAACTTGCTATGACAAAAAACAAAACAAGAGCAAAACAGGGTTAGCGAAAACAGTCACTACGAACGAACAGAATGCACTAGGACAACGGAACTGGGGTCACTGAGCTCGCAATGGGTTTGCGCGACACACGCCTTGCGGCAGGAATGTGTACTACACGCTGCCGGCTGCCAGCAATACAATTCCGGTTACTTTTGGGTTACCCCCTCGTATATTGATAATAATACATTTATATAGTATGTTAGAACAACATAATCACTAATGAACACTCCTTATGTGTTTCGGCTAATGACCTCACTTGTGATTACAAGTGAGCGTATCAGTTAAACAAAAAATTAGCCATTGCCTCTACCATATATTATCCCTTATGCTTGTCTATTTTCGTTAGAATAGTTACCAAGGCTAAGGTTTACTTAAGAATGTTAAGTTTGTTTCTCTCACCTCCATGCAGTTACATAGTGTGCCGAGGCTGACTGGTCAAGGCAATGTTGCGAGGTTTTATATAATTTAACCTATCTTTTTCATTTATTAACATAATTTAATAATTAGGTACTTCAATGTTGCTTTTATTCAATAAATGGGATGTTACAGTTTATAATCATTATTAGCATAGTTATATATTAAATAACATATATGTATAAAGATGTTAATTCCATAAACTAAAAAATAAGAAACTATTTCTTATCTAATATAACAATTTATTAAGTTACAACATTTGAATACGTTGTTTTGAGATTCCCACCATTAGTACCCTCTGTTTTAAGACGTCTATTTGGTACAGAGTAGAAATTATTATAAACAAATTCTTTAGAGTTTAGTGGGAAATCCATTCAAACTAAATCTTTGTAGTTAAGCCGTTTGACCATTACGACATTTCAAAACCCAATTCTTCAATAGCTGCCCAAACAAATTTTACCACAACAGTACAAACAAAACTTAGTAAACTTATTTCTAAAACTCACCAATAGTAGGAATAGTTGTAACAATTTCTCCTAATTTCAGCTTATATAAGATTGTGGTTTTACCAGCCGCATCTAACCCTACCATTAATATCCTCATTTCCTTCTTGCCGAACAGGCCTTTGAAGAGGTTGGCAAACATATTCCCCATCTTTGATTATTTAATTCTACTTTCCTCTGCAACAGAAAACAAACAAATATTAATCATGAGATTACACAGTAGCACTGTTAGGGAACTGTGAACAGTGCTCTAACAACAATTTTAAACATACAAGAGATTGCTATTGAGAAGTTTTCTACCTGAGAGAGATGAGCATATTAGTTATGTAGTAAATTAGCCAATGTCTCTCCCACACGTTTTATCCCTACATGCATGTGGATGTTACTTTCCATATGATCCTAATACAATTGTACATTTCAGTTTCTACACAAATCCCATGACTTCATAACCTTACATCTTTTAACATCATAATACATAATCCTGTATTACAAAACATATACAATACGCATATGTGAATTACTCTATCTAGTCATAAATAATAATAAATGTAGAACAGAGGCCAGCCAAGGCCACTGAATAGAGATAAAGTGACACAAGCTGTAATGATAAGACCAGCTGCACACAGTCCAGTTAGTGTGGTGGGCAAGTGATTGGTCATTATTTCATGTGAAAACTCCGGTACTGACTTTACTATATCACAACTATCTTTCGTCTAACTTACAAGACGTTATAACCTGTTAAACATTGCGCACTGATAACTTGGCCTACCATTTTTGGCTTAACGCTTACTGGTCAATAATTTAAACACCACTAATCAATACAAGTTGTTTTATTGTCCACGAAATACAGCCCAAAAAAAAGTCTTATAGCACAAAAACCTCCCAAGTTTGGCTAAATATGTAACAATAAAAAGTGTCTGTATTTCTTCATAAAGGGAGTACCAGTCAAGTTTATTTATTGAACACTCCTTATTCTAAAAGTTTCTTACATAACTTATAAATGTGTGTTAAACAATAATGAGGCTCTAATTTACCTTGTAAAATATATACACTAGTTTATCATAAATATTTACACAAATGACAAAAGCAAATTCTTTTGAACAAGCCAAGTTTATTGTAAAGTAAAGTTTATAAAATCACAGTGAATATATTTTATTGAAAATACAGAACATTGTAATACAATTATACTAAAATTGACATGCAAACATAAATCTAGCTATTTAAAAAAGGATTATTTAACAGTGTTCTACTCTCTTTAAATATTGTATCATTCACCAAAGTGTTACCATAGTCTAGTGTTAAATTATATATTATTTATGTGTAAAAGCATGCACTTCATATGCAGATGCTTGTACACAAATGCACAGCCTTACACACACATTTCTTCACAAACTATCAATGCAGTCATCTCTCGCCATGTTGCTCTGAGATAAGTATGATTTTTATGAAGATACTAGATTAATTTTTATCCACTGAGCTCATTCTTATTTTTCATAACCTTTTTTTATATAATTTTATAGTAATCAATCAAAACCTCATATAAAAGCAAATTTTATTTATTGATTATGTTCTGTGTGCTTTTAAATATTACAAATCTTACTTAATCTTACAAATCATGCTATAATTATTTTTTCAATATTAGTGTAAACTTTTTAAATTTTCAAATAATTTGGTCTAAATGAAGTAACACACACCACTTTGTTACATTTATTAATATTGTTTTAAAATTGAAAAAATAAGAAAGGAGTAAATAACCACTAATTTTAAATGTTTTGTGTGGTGTATAGAACATATATTATACAACAACAAACAAAAAAAGAATTTCATGATTATCTTTTTTTCCTATTGTAGATATTTCAGTTTTTGTAAAACAGCATTTCGTGTGTAAAAACTCACTTTAACATTTTTTCTCTTTGCCCCAAATGAACAATCGGTAGTTTTATTTTTTTTTCATTATTTCTGTTCTTTTTCATGTACACATAAAAAGTTTAATCTAAATTGATTGGTAAATAAGAGATATATATTTTTTACCATCGGAGAACAAGTTTCATTTCTTGCAGCTGAACAATAAAAAATCACAAAATTCCTGAAATTTTAAGACCTTGTAAAAAATCCAAACCATAAGAGACACAAAGGCAAGTTTTTTTGCATGGTTACTTAGATGAATGAATAGAACACCCATGCCAAGTTTCATAAAAATCTGGTTGTCAAAATCCTTTTTTTGACATTGAATATGGAATGACCCTAAATAATATGAGATAAACTTTTGTAATAATGTAAAATGGTGATTATATGAGAAATAAATAAGTAGACTTCTCAACTCATGTAAGCTCCTAACCATCATGTGAAGAATGAATAATACATGTATTTATTTAATTTACAAACTGATGTTATGGTTAGGGATATCCTTCATTATAAATACAGAAGAGAGGAGGGTTCCTTTCATTTATCCTTTGTTTCTGTAAATAATTTTATAGATTTACCATTTACTATAGATCAATACATGCAAGGCTCCATTGGCATTTTGAATTATCTCTGATGTGCTTCTTCTTATGATATCTTAATCTCTAATGTACAGTAAATTTAATTTGTTTTACATAGTTTCATTTATAAGAATGTTTCTATGGATGTAATTTGTGGTGCAATTCAATTTGTCTAAGTTTTCTGGTAAAGCACGAGCTTCCTTTCTCGCATGGGACAAGAAAATTGGTTGTGTAGCGCGCACGCACACTACTATTTTAATATAGTAATTTTTTAGATGGTATTTTAGTAATTACACAGTGTGTAAATTAACTGGACTAACCCAAGTCCCTTTAACCGCGTGATGTGAGGTGACTGGCCGTGCTGAGGAAATGCAAGGGTCAGCACTCGTCAGCACGAGTCGGCAGTCGAGTTGAGGGCTCGGAGGAGGTAGGCGGAGGGATTGGCAATGTAGAGTGTGTGAAGTAAGTTTATTTTGGTGGAGTGAGAGGCGAACACACCGGTACACATATAGTAGTTTGGGTGCGCCTACGAGTGTTTTAGTGCATTTTGAATATAGATTGGGACTCAAACAAAGGAGAAAACGTGAGTAATTATTTCAAGACCCTTCTCAACCACTATTCTAAATTTCCCTACGAGCTAGGGTGGTGGCAGCAAAACGCTATCCCTTTTATTAACCATGAGCCTCTCTGGCTAATATCGGAGGGCTTACAGTGGTGACCAGCGGTGGGATACGATAATTAAACCAGCAAATTATTTCAAAATGATTTCAAAAACTTTAAAAGAACTCTAAAAGAAATAAAGAAGTGTACCACGTGGTTGAGAAAATTATTAGAACATTTCAATTTACACTCCATTATCCAAATAACTACTATTCTAAATTCATTTACAAATTAATTGCAATGCTATATTTCTAAATTTCGAGTAAATTCAACTTATATGAACGAAGATGGACTTGGATTAGTTCTGTGTGCTTATTACCACCATGTGCAACGCCATTACACTATGAAGCGGAAGTTGGACGCCATCATCATACGTCGTCATCATAGAACATAGAAAGGAACAAGGAGGGCATACGTCACCGGACATCCAGTGATCCAGACCGGAACTACCAACTGCGACCACTGTCTACGCAGATGTTGTCATCTCCGTCAACGCAGTCACGATCATCCACAGCCTTCGAGATGGCAGCCCTGTCACTATTTGGTGAGCAGTGGGAACTTTGTTAAATTAAATTAAATTAAATCATTGGCGAAACCTAAGATTAGACTACGTATTATTAGTAAATAGTTGGTTAAATAATATGGTTCAAAATGCTTTGGAAATAAATGGTGAATGCAGCATTGAGGCCAGGCTTTAAGCATTAAACTTCTTTATTGACAAACAGATTCAGAATTATTTAAATAAGAGAAATTAAAAGGATAACATCCTAGTATTTTATTTTGCCAAAGCCTCCATGTCAGGTCGTCACCTCCAGGGCATTCAGTCCATCATGTTTTCAGCGTAAATATAAGCAGAATAACGTGTTGATTAAAATCATTTGCTTGGAAATAGGGATATGCCAATGATTCTATATTAGCTTACTGTTCAATTTGATTGATAATTCATTAATATCTGTATACAAAAAGAAACCCGTAGAAATTCTAATATAAGTGTAAAAGAGTATAATAGCAATAATTGTTGGAAGTAACTTGTTGCTGACTTATAAAAAGGGTAAATTTCGAATTATACTGAAAACAAAGTGATATCAGTTAATGTGATTAACTATTAGAGTATATAAGTAATAGCACATAGTATATCATATAACAAATACGATTATTTAATATTATTGCAGCTGTATTGAGTCACATTACAGTATTGATATACTTGTATATCGAGGCATTGTTAGACTATTGATCCATTGATAACTCAATACTACCGATTAGTGATTGGTATCATTTGGAAATCGAAAAAAAACTTTATTGTTTGATTGATCCATTATCGAAAATTGAAAAAAAAAAGGGGAAAAGTTATTTTACTGAAAAATAGGGAAACTAGTTATTCACACTGTTGCTGTCAATGTCTTTTAGGGATTTCATTTAGAGCGTTTAAGTTTAACTATTGAATATCACTGATAACCTAGAGAATTGTATAGCTACTGTATTCCAAAGAGGAAAAACCAAATTTTTTTTAAATTATTAACGATGGGCACTGTACACCTAGAAGGGAAGAACCGTTGAGGTCCAAGACGCCTTTGATGCCATATCGAATAAAGTGAGGTCGCTTCAAGTAACACTAGATGAAACGTTAGCCAACGCTTCTACCTCCGCGGTGAACAAAACTGAAACATCTCCGTACCCGATGGACATGACCCTTGCAGACAGCAAGCCGTCATTTGAGCTTGTCTCAAGTATAGCCCATTACGATGGAGAGAAAGCAGATCTAGTCGCCCCCTTCTTTGACAACATCGAAGGAATTGGAGAGCTCAGCAATTGGAGTGAAGCTCAAAAACTTCAAGTTTTAAAACTTAAACTAACAGGCAGTGCTCTACAGTTTGCAAAGTCAGACGAAAAATGTAAAAAACTCAACAACTTTAGAAGAAATAAAAGCTGCTTTTATGGAAAGATTCGGCGATAGCCTACCAGATCATTACTACTTCGAGCAATTGGCTAGCATACGACAAAACAGAGGAGAAACTATTGAGCAGTTCTCTGACCGAGTAAAAAGGGTCAGTGATAAAACTCTAAGAGTTACAAACAACGCTGAAGCAAACCAAATTCTGAGAGAAGAGGCCGATAGAAGAGCCATGGATGCCTTTGTAAGAGGATTAAATGGTGAAATAGGACGGCAGACCAGGATCAAGTTCCCTAAAACATTCAGAGAAGCTGTAACCACGGCGATAGCTCTAAACAACTTAGAGAAAAGACCATCCGAATTTGAGGAGAAGACAAGGCGAGTTTTTGGAACGATCACCGATACTACGTGTTACACTTGTGGGAAACCAGGCCATAAAGCCAGAGAATGCCAATCCAGGCGAGTAGATATTGTATGTTATACATGTAAGAAGAAAGGTCACAAAGAGAGGGATTGTAGAAGTAAAAGTGAAACAACTACCTATTATTGTGAAAATTGCCGAAAACCTGGACACACAGCAAACAATTGTTGGGGTATGAGAAATACAGCATTAGGAAGAGGCGCAGCTAGAGGAGGAACCTTCAGGAGCAGAGGGTATCAGCATGGAGGACGTGGATCAGCTTCGAACACGTTAAACCACAACGAGGGACCCAGGCACGCCGCTGGGAACCTCAGAAATCATTAAATCTGAACCACACGGGACTCAGACAGGCGAAGTTGAATTTCAAAGCTGTTGCCACTTTGACACAAGAAAATGTGAGTGAATTAATTGTACAAGGGTGCATAGGAGGAGTGAACGGTCTCATTGTAATCGATACAGGAGCACAAGTATCACTGATCGATAGGGACAATGGCTCAGAACAAGCTAACTCCAACTGAAATCCAAATACGAGGTATCACTGGTGCTGTTTATGAACGTTTACGGCACTGTAACAGAGACCTTGCAACTGGAGTTACTTGATTTAAAATGTGACTTCGTAGCAACAGATCTCCCTGAAGATTATATTGCTATCCTAGGATACGATGTTTTGAAACGAAAAAAAGGCTGTGATTGACCTTGAGAATAAGTCTCTGAGTATTGGAAACAAGATAGCATGCAGTTTCCATGAAAGAGAATCCCCTGTAACTCGAAGCAGGAGAAGTGGCATTGGCATTGTTCAATGTTCCCACGAAACAAGTTTCAACAAACCTTAATCCACCAAAACAAATCCTGAAGGAAGAAATACCTGACATTTTAGCGTATAGTCGCACAAACATCAACGTGCCTGCCCGTTCAGAAATGCTTATTCAAGTAAAATTAAGCAAAAACAAAAAGGATCAAATGGAACAAATGGAAGGAAAAACAGTAATTACAGAACCAGCGTTAGTAAAAGTTCATGGCATCAATGTCGCTAGAAGCCTTTCAAAAGTGAATAAAGGAATGTGTTGGACCAAAATCATAAATATCACCTCTGAAAATTTAGTGATATACAAGAATACGCTGCTCTGCAAAATAGAAGAGCCACACAGTGAAGCAAATAAAGGAGCATGGAAACGAGTAAATCTAACACAAAATAGGACAGAGGAATTCAATGGAAAACTTGAAGAAAAATTAAAGCACCTCCCAATTGAAGACCAAAATAAATTAAAAAATGTTCTCCAACGCTACAAGCGTCTATTTAGCTTAGGAGGAATAGAGAATTTGGGGTTGTACTTCTTTAGTTACTCACAAAATCAACACGAGCCAACATCCTACCGATCAATAAGAAACCTTACAGAGTGCCACAATCACAGAGAGGTACTCTACAAAATTTGATACAAGAACAATTAGATAAAGGTTGTAATTGTACCCAGTACTTCCCCATGGTCAGCACCGGTAATCATTGTCCCCAAGAAAGCAGGCTCTGATGGTACCATCAGTTATCGTCTATGTGTAGACTATCGGGAACTCAATAAAATTACAGTTCCGGAAATATATCCCCTTCCAGATATACATGAAACTTTAGACATGTTAGGAGGCAGTCAGTACTTCTCGGCACTGGATCTGAATTCAGGTTTCTATCAGGTAAAAATGCACCCTGAAAGTCAAGAGAAGACGGCCTTCAGTACTCCTGATGGTCATTATGAATATACACGCATGCCAATGGGATTGATCAATTCTCCTTCTGTATTTCAACGATTGGTTGATACTACTCTCACAGGTCTGAAAGGAAAAGCATGTTTGCCCTACATGGATGATATCCTAATCTTCAGTTCGAGTATTGATCAGCACGCTAAAGATCTTAGTGAAGTTCTAGAGAGATTTCAAGAGGTAAATTTGAGTATCCAGTTGAAGAAATGCCAAATAGCAAAGTCTGAAATTAACTTCCTAGGCCATGTTGTATCGAGAGATGGAATCAAACCATGTCAGAATAAGATTGAAGCTGTCAAAAATTTTCCAAGACCCAAGAATGAAAAGGAACTTCGTGGATTTATAGGACTATGTAGTTACTATAGGAGGCATGTACCGAAATTTGCCGACATCGCTAAACCTCTGACAAAATTAACCAAAAAAAAAAAGACCAAAAAGTTTGAGTGGAACGAAGAAGCGGAAACATCATTTGAAAAATTGAAGACCATCCTTGTAACTGAACCTTTATTAGTGTATCCAAATTTCTCCAAGGAATTCGTCTTAAGCACTGATGCAAGTAATGTTGCACTTGGCGCAGTATTAATTAGGGACAAGTGATTAATGGAATAGAACACCCTATCGCCTATGCGTCAAGACAGTTAAACTCTGCTGAGCAGAATTATACAGTAACAGAAAGAGAACTTTTAGCAGTTGTATGGGCAGTAAAGTATTTCCGATGCTACCTGTACGGACGATCATTCTCCTTGTATACTGATCACAGCGCAATCAGATGGCTGCTGTCGCTAAAAGATCCTTCGAGTAGACTCACTAGATGGGCACTGAAATTGGCTGAATATGACTACAAGGTATTCCATAAACCAGGGATAAAAAAATCAAAACGCTGATTGTCTGAGCAGAATTGTGTGCAAGAATACTGTGGAAAGTCTACCTATATTGGATGTGGACAGCATTAAAGAAAATCAATGTAAGGATGAAGAGTGCCAGAGATTGAAAAAATACCCTCAGTTCAAAACAAGTCCACAAGGAGTCATCTATATAAAGAGGCAGGACAGACAACTGATAGTCGTTCCAAGACGGTTAAGAGAGAAGGTTATTCGTTTACACCATGATATCCCGACAGCAGGTCATGGAGGTATCAAGAAGACGATGTTAAGAATCCAAGAAAAGTTTTATTGGCCGAAAATGAAATTAGATGTTGTCTCCTTTATCAGAGCATGTGATCCATGCAATAAAAGAATGGATTACGGAAAAACTAAAGCACCTTTAGGTAAATTTCAAGAAAGTACAGAATTTGGATACCGGATTTCGTGTCGTGTGACATTGTTGGCCCATTACCCCTAACAAGCTCCAAAAACAAATACATACTGACAGTTATAGATCATTTTACAAGGTACGGAGAGTTTATTGCATTGCCAGACCAAACTGCAGAAACAATAGCCCGGAGCACTTGTGCAGAGAGTCATTACGAAGATGGGAGTACCCTGTGAATTAATTACTGATCAAGGCTCAAATTTCACATCCGAAATAATGAAAAGCATGTGTGCTCTACTAAGAATAAAGAAACTTCAAACCACCGCATATCATCCCCCATGAGCAATGGTAGAACAGAAAGAGTTCATAGATCCATACCCAAGATGCTAAGTCATTATGTCAACCGAAATCAAACAGACTGGGACGAGCTCCTACCAATGGTAAATATGGCTTATAACTCTCAAGTGCATGATTCAACAGGATTTTCTCCTTTTGAGCTAGTCTTTGGAAGAGAGATGAAGACTCCCTTAGAAGATGATCTATTGATCACAGAAGAAGATGATGGTTACCCTGATTATGTCGAAGATCTTAAGATGAAGTTGAATGCCGTAAGGAATTTGTCTCAACAATGCCAAGACCATGCAAGAACCCAGCAAAAGAGACAATACGACAAGAATTCTAAGCTAAATAAATTTGAAGAGGGCCAACGAGTATACCTTCACGTGCCCCAAGTGAAAAAAGGAAGAGTGAAGAAGTTGTCTAGACCATGGAAAGGTCCATACACAATTGTCAAGGTTATATCAGATTTGAATGTCGTACTCCGAATTAAAAGGAAGAATGTAACTGTACATGTGAATCGAGTAAAACCTGTCACCGAGTTTAAGTTGCAAGAACAAGGAAGTAGCCAAAATGATCCAAAAGCTGCTCAGGTAGCAGAAGAAGAAGAACAGGAAGAAATCATTGAAGAGACCGAAGACCATGAAGAGGCATTCAATAGAGTAGCCGGACAAAATGAAGAACAAGACAGGAGAGAACCAAGCCCAGGAACCGCAGAAGAGCGACCAGGCCCTTTTAGATCCATAAGAGATAGAAGAAAACCGTTTTGTAGATTCAAAGACTATGAAGTTTATTAAATAATAGGAATGTATATACATATTGTTATGACAGTGAACGCGTATTGCATCGTTTATTTAGTAGTTAAAAGTAAACGCAATGTATTGAATAATTATGTATTGTTTGTTATTTGAGGATGTTATATGATACACTAAAATATTCCTCGTTAGTATGTTATGCTTCTTGTCTGATGTGTAAGTAAAAGATGTTTTAGAGTACCACGTACAAAGTAGAATGCAATAGTTACTCCGAATTGAATGGGTTGTATGCGTGAGTATGAATGTTGTATGACTGTGAAACGAATGTTGATGAATGGGTATGCAAGGTGTGTGAATAAAAGCCAAATTAAAGGATCCAAACAATTCAAATGTGTGATTGAGTACACTATAAGGAAAGAAGTTATATCTACGCAGGTTAAGATAAGAAACATAAGATCAAGCTGTACGTAATAAAATAAATTCGAATAAGTCAGGATATTCATGAAGTAAACAATTATTAGGATCTAAATGATGATTTCAGGAATACTTGTACTCTTTGTCGAGACAGGAATGGCAGAGAATGAAATGACACAGGGAATCGTTTTTCAAGAAACTTCATGACACAATTATTTCCGAGGATGAATGGAAGATTGTATTAGATTTTAATATGATAGAAATAAGAGACGAACTTGAGTCACTTAAGACATTGTGCACAGACTTAGTTTATTTATACGAACACTAGTGTAAATGTGTGGGATGAGGACTTTGCTTTCGAATATAGTAGAATTAAGACCGGGATAGACCAGTATGAATCCGATGTAAGCGACTTATTTAGACTTCTACCTACAGAACGCTCCAAGCGAGGACTAGTTGATGCAGGAGGATATGCATTGAAATGGTTGTTTGGTGTGCCCACTAGCGAAGATATGGAACAAGTTAATAGTAAAGTTGAAGAGATAAAAAAGATTAGCGGATCACTGTTGAGTTCTAGAGAAAACCAAATCACCTTAATGAAAGACATGAATGAAAAGATGGTAACAAATACTAAAGCCATATCAGAGATAATGACTAAACTTACTCATTCAAATAGCATGTTAATCACTTCACTCCAAGGATTCGAACAAGAAAACATTATGCTACATCGTTCATTAACAAAAACATTTAAAATCTGTTCAGTCTAGCACGTCATTTAGGTCAAACCATAGATGAAGCAAAGTTAAGAATTGTTGAGTTTAGGCAAGCTTTAGAATTAGTAAACACAGGTAGAATAAGCAGCAAATTACTACCACCCCATGAGTTTGTAAACATATTGCTTGACATAGGAAAAGTCATACCTCGTCATTTGAAACTAATTATACCAGTTAATGAAGAGGACGTATTTATGTATTACACCTTTTGCACTGCTCATGCTTTAGCCACCAAGACAGGAATTAGATTGATCGTAACTGTACCTTTAAGTTCGCAAGACAGACGTCTTGAACTTTATAAAGTAGAAGTTTATTCCATTGTACCAAACAAACCTTCAACATTGGTTAAAATGGAATGTACAAGTTGATTATTTGTTGATCTCCAAAGAGAGACAGTATTATGCACCTATCGATTTTAACACACTAAGTCAGTGTAGACTAAGTCATTTTTATTTGTGTCCTAACTCTATAAATGTATTGCATCATAGCGTTAATGATTGTATATTCGCTCTATTCATGGGATCTAACCTAGTCACAGAAAAATGTTCACGAACCTTAACCATAAATGTAACTTTCACCTGTATGGATCCAAAACGGCAATGATTGGATCTATAGCCTAAAGGAACCATATAAAGTCATACTTAACTGTATTGAGGAGTTCTGATGGAGAAAACTCAGTTATCTCTCCACCACATCTAGGTTATTTAGAATTAACTTTAAACAAGTCTGGAATATTAAAACAGGCTTCAAGTTGCGCTATCTTTGGTAAAAAAAAAATTAAATAATAAGTTATTCTCGAGGACTCAAGGGAAATATAAATATATAAATTTGACATTAACCATTTGCACATCCCAAAGATTAACCTGTTGCTATCTCACGAAGAAAATCTAATCTTTAAAAACAGTAGCTTGTTATTTGAAACAATGCAAAAAGTCAAGGACAATCTTAAAGATAATCACATAGAACTAGACCTTAATAAGCTTTTAAATGATACACATGTTTTGTACCCTAGTATCAAAGAAAGTATAGAAACCCCACTGAACTATTTCTACATTATCATAGTTTCAATGTTTATTTTGTTCATTTTGAATAGTGTACTTTGCGTAGTTTTGTTTTGTCACAGGAAAATTGCCAACCTGTGCGAGGATGTCCTCAGTTGCTGAGCGGCAAGCCCCAACCATTCGAGTAGAACATGGAACTCCGCTCGCAGAAATTATTCAGGAGTCTTCCTTTGTTCAATTCAATACACCAAGCCCGCCTTGAAGTACGGTATTGTGAAATTCATTGTAGTGCTGAACCAGTCAGGTCAGTGTTGCAAAGACTATATTTGTTATAAATATGTGGGGACTTGCCAAGCTCAAGAAATGTAATGTAGTTAGGAGGACATATATCTTAAGTGATTGTCAATGTCAAGTAGAATTAAATTGTAGATTATAAGAACTTACGCAGCCTAAAATACTATTTTGTCCTTTTAAGTTGTGAAAAAATGATGTGTAATGTAAAATGTTATCCTATACATTTTTTTTTGAAGTATTGTAAATGTTTGTTATATTCTGAGAATCTAAGATGTATCACCATGAAAATTCTGTATGATCCATCTTTCCTGAAAGGGAGAGTGATGTAGCGCGCACGCACACTACTATTTTAATATAGTAATTTTTAGATGGTATTTTAGTAATTACACAGTGTGTAAATTAACTGGACTAACCCAAGTCCCTTTAACCGCGTGATGTGAGGTGACTGGCCGTGCTGAGGAAATGCAAGGGTCAGCACTCGTCAGCACGAGTCGGCAGTCGAGTTGAGGGCTCGGAGGTAGGCGGAGGGATTGGCAATGTAGAGTGTGTGAAGTAAGTTTATTTTGGTGGAGTGAGAGGCGAACACACCGGTACACATATAGTAGTTTGGGTGCGCCTACGAGTGTTTTAGTGCATTTTGAATATAGATTGGACTCAAACAAAGGAGAAACGTGAGTAATTATATTTCAAGACCCTTCTCAACCACTATTCTAAATTTCCCTACGAGCTAGGGTGGTGGCAGCAAAACGCTATCCCTTTTATTAACCATGAGCCTCTCTGGCTAATATCGGAGGGCTTACAGTTGGTTGACTTACAATTAATCGTAGCAAAAATACAGTTTTTTATGAAATTTACATCACCAAGGATATTGTATTGATTATGGCATTTCCGTAATACTTTTGAAGTTTTCCGATGGCAATATCCTTGAGACAGCCTCAGTTTTTCATCTAATATGATAAAAGTTTTTACAAGGTTCTCCAACCCCATATTTAGATGGTAACTGCATGATTCACATGCTCTTACTTTTCAATTTGAATGTCCTATCCATGAGGCCTACAAATTCTAAATGATTCTAAACGGTCTTAAGTTCCAGAGTTCCTAACAGTCTATAACAGAAAAGAATATTCTTAGAACACTTAAACATTCCTTTGACAGTTCCAGATTCCTTTACTGGAGAGAAACCATTGCTAGAGGATGTTCCCTAGCACAGTAGCAGGTGAGCTCATCATATTGAAATAAACATAACCTATAAGACAAAAAATTGAGAACAGCTTCAATAGTTGATTTTAATCTTCACTAACTAATGCAGAGCCATTAAGTTAAGTAACCTATTGTATATCTAACGATGTCAACGATTTGTGCAGAAATGGACAGATGCATCTACAAAATGAGCATTGATTTTTAGATCTTGGGTACGACACAAGCAGGGGCGGTAAGCGTCCAACGGTATGGTTTGCTAAATAATGAGCATAAAGGGTATGTTTGCTAAATATATCCCACTTGTATCATATCGGAGCTCTTACTTTTAATCGGCCTGTAGGAGCAGTTCACGCGAGCGAGAATTGCGCCAGCCTAATCACAGCAACTCGTGACAATCGGTCCTGCCGCATACACTGAAATCGACCGCTCCTTGTGAAAAGCAGCAATGCTCACTTATTTGCAACTCCAACTTATTATAAGTCCAACAGATGAGCAGTTGGTGATAGAGAACGAAAAGCTGAGTTCAGTGTTTTGTGGCTGTGTAAGATCTGCCTAAGTAGCGTATTGAATCACATTATGGAGTGGTTCACATGAGCAAGCGCGACCTGGCCGCTCGCAGCTGACTGCAACGGACAGGCGCGACGATCGGAAACAACCGCCCACCACTACAGGATCATAGCCAACAGCGGCAACGTAGTACATAAGTGGGAGCATTGGAAGGATTCAGAAGGGCTACCAGTCGATCGCAGAAAGTGGTGGACGCTCCAATCAGTAATATGAATGCATATGTGTTCGGCATTCCAGCAGTCAAGTAGAATCGTAATCCCATTAAAATTGTACTAAAAATATATAAAGATGAATGTAAAAAAACAAATACTTATAAAAAACAAATAGGTAGGGCTCATAGTTATAACTGATTATGTAGGCTATACATTATTTTCTTTATTACGCCCCAAGTAAGTATTTTAGTATCAATAACATTATAAACCATTTTTAGTAGATACTATTTAAATTAGATTAAATCTATATTTAAATCTATATTTTATCTATATTTATATCTATATTGGCTTATTTCTTCTATAAGAAGTAAGCCAATCAAAAAATAAATTTTTTTGGTTTGTTTATATGTTAAGCTAGAATGAAGCAAGAAGTTTATATTTAAGTAATATTCTTTTAACAGCAAATACCATAACTGAATCATGCGAATTAGTACTGAAATTTAGGTGTAATTTACCAAACCAAATCATTATTAAATGTGATTTTCTTGCCTTGAAAAAACTATTAACACTGGTGAGAAAATCTACTTAATAAGTACTATAATTACAGTAAAATAAATACCAATAATAAATTATCAGGTAAGTAATGACCCATAAGTATGGGTATATTTTTCTAAGGTCACTATATGATTATAAGTGACAAAAACAATCAAATGAAAATGAATAGAAGTTTCCATAGATATCATGTATTATTTCAAATAAAAAAACGGTAAAATATTTAATTATATTGTACAAAAAGTAGACTAATCCAAATAATTGAGCATCTATAGAATCCTCTCCAACCAAATCCATCAAAATCCATATTCAAGAAAAATTTGTACACCCAAGAGGTTTGCCGATTGACTGCGAAACACTGCTGTCAACTGCTATCTAGTAGTAGTGGCGGTTGTTTACGATCACCACTCCTACACGCAACGGTCGGCTAGCTAGCGCTTGCTCAAGGTAAAACCGCTCCATTTAATCTGGTACACTAGTAAATAGCGCCAAGACCAATCGCCGCGATTAGGCTAGCATGAATACAAGAAATAAAGATCGAAATGACATGACATTCAACAAACACATTTTTTGTGTCAGTGTATCATAAGAACCTTTTACTATTTGCAATCACTGTACTACTGACTAAAAGTACAATATACAAATACAATTATGTAAAAATGTAATAGTGTCTCTCCGTATATTTGTGTGTATTACTCAATTACATAAAAACTAATGGTTCGATTGTACTGAAATTTTACGTGGACGTTCTCAAGGTTCCTTGTTAACATATGAGTCTATTCTAATTTTTAAATCTCTCCAGGCTATGTCCCGCTGGTCTTGATAAACCCTCTTTTTGGTTTTAATCACCAGATAGTAGATGTGTTTTTAATCACCTGTCAAATTCAAGAATAATTAGTATAGGCTAATAATTTATACACATTTAAATAGGTGGTAGTAGTTATTTATCTGTCAAAAGTCGGTTACACTTTACAAATGTCATGTTACATGCAGAAGTTTTCTGTGTCTGGGTTTGGTTTTATTGGGATTTTATCAACTATAATAAAATGTCATCATTTTATTACATCATAAGTGTGTCATCATTTAGTGTGCCCTTAGACTTAGGATTTCTCCACACTAGCCTAAAATAGTTCAATTGTTACTGAAATCGTTGGAGCTATTAATAAAATATCATTAAATATAATTTTTTTAAATAGTAAAGTAGCAGAAATTTTATTTCAAAACGAATATAAACTAGCTTTTATATTATATTTTCAAATAAATCCAAAAAGATACATATCTGTCAGCCACTTGCTTAACTAAGCCTGCATGTAACTTTTTTAAATGAAAATCTTAAATCAACCTTTCACACAAAGAATTAAAAATTAGTTTACAGATAAATTCTTAAAAAATGTTCTTAGATTTAGTAATAATAATACATACTCAAATGTGTATAACAAAATAAACTAAAAGATTTCTCTCACAAGAAGAAACTAAACCAAGAAAGTCAACTAAAATAATGTCTTGAAAAAAAAAGAAAGATGTTCAAATAAAATAAAAATGCATTAATAATTTTTCTAAAATTTATAAATAAATGTTTCAAGTTCAAAACTTTACGCTTCTAAAGGATATTACTGTGTTATGAAATTTAGAATTTATATGGATACAACAAAATTTAAAAATTTACTTTTTATAATTTAGATAAATAGACTACTGAAAATTACTAGAAAATAAATAGAAAATTTGAACAGATTACAAAAATTGGACAGAAGAATTTTGTTGAAATCCTGAAAATAATACCAGGAGACCAACCAAACCTACTATTTTAGCTGAACATATACTTTTAAAACTGTTAACTGATTTAATTGGGGATTGAAGTGGTAAGAAGTATAGTTTATGTTTATTACATTATATATAATGCATACAATACAGAATTACCATGTATCTTGAAGGTTGATGCTATGACAAAGCATATATCACAGCCGCTGAAATTGGCATGAAGAAGGAATACAACTGCCCATGTCTGAGTCACAGGTGCCGCACATGAGAAATAACTGTGTCAGGAATATAATTCATGTGCAGCGTGAGCCACCTATATCCATGACTCAAACATGCACAGTTATTTTCCTTGTTCATGCCGATTTCAGCTGCTGCCATATCTACTAAATTATTGCATCAGCCTTTAAGGTAAGGTTAGACTTTACATTTGTCGTGTTTAGGAGCTTCATTCAATTGAATACTGATCTTATTTAACATGAACAGTTTGTGGCACATCATTGGTAAACTCAATGTAACAAAAACTTAAAAAGCTAACTAACCTTAGTGGTGCTTGATTGAATTCATTATAAATAAATTACTATGCAAGGGAGTGTTTTTGAGTTTAAAAGTGTTGAATTACAGAATACTACAGAAGCAATTTGTCAGTTAGATAAATGTTGAATAAAAATTAATAGAATTAAATAATATTAAAAAAATAAACTTTTTATGGAAGGCCTCAACATGCGAGAGATTGCAACCATTAAAGGAAAACAAAAAGTAATAAAAAAGTAAGTATAAGCAAATTGCCTTGTGACCCTTCACGTCCAGGAAGGGGGTGCAACTTTTGCATGTTACAAAAAGATAAATTACCTTTATTTAAATAATGCAGATAATTCTGTTACATTTTAACCAAAGAAGGCATGCAAATTTACTGTAGTGGCAAATTGTTTTATAGGGTACCAGTTAATTTATTTTTCTTAAAACTTAACTACAACCAATGTTCCACATGTAACACTTAATATATAATTTTTCTCACAAAAGAACAGAAAAACACGTTTTGTTGAATTATTTTTGCTTACTTTCAATATAATTCTTCGCCATGTTCGCTACCCGGCATGTAAGAAAAGCTGTCACCAAATAATAGTTGACATGCCAAACTCTCTCCATAGAGCACCCTTAACTAATTGTTGACCCTCGGGTTGAATGCACTGTACTAACATCAACCATCATTGACAAGAAACCAACTTTGTTTTATCGCCTCTTACACAACATTTGGGGCTATGTTATCAACTAAGTTTTTGTTTATCAGTCTACAAGGATGTTTAAAAATTATGCTAGCCACATGACCTCGAGTGGGATAATGTTTAATGGCTGCCTATTTAACATCCTTATCTTGGACCTAAATTTCAGAAAATGGGATTCATTAAGGTGTCCAAATATTGAGTTTATGGATTATATTGGATGAATCAAAAACATATTCAAAATTTGTAATATAAGTTGTTGTATTTAGTTGAAATGATAAAGTTATTGGTTGATAAGTGGTGTTACTAAGATACAAAATATGTCCACTACATCAACTATAATTTACATCTGACCAAATTTATTCTCTGGAAGAATTCAGGACACGCACCTGAGTCTTGGAACACTTGAGCTACTAACTTCGCTACAATGATTGTACATTTGATTTTAATTTTAAACATTTGTATTTTACAATTAAATAGTTTTATTTATATTTGTATATATTATTTTATATTTTATTGCAATTATATTGTATTTTTGACACTATTGCTGTTCTCTAAGAATATGCTAATAAAGGAGTTTGTCTATTGTCATCAGTCTGTGAGAAAAGTAACATATTTATATAAATGGTAAGGTACGCTTTAAACCACCTTACTTTATGCCACTCATGCATAATGTAAATTAATACATTATTTATGAGTACAAAATTAGCCTACGTGATGATCTTGAAGTTAGATACCACTTCTAGAGGGGCATTTTTGTTTTGTATCCACCAGAAGTACAAGGCAGAGTGACGAAAACACCACTGAAGCCCGCAACTAAGGGCCATAGACATTTCTGACCATTACTTTTCCCAGCTTATATCACTTTGGACAATCTGATATATTATTATTTCTTATACACACACTACATCGTTGGTGAGAGCCTAAAAAACTGTTTGTGGAAATAAGATTTATACCAATAGCCTACATAAAAATTGGTAAAAATGTACTTTACAAAGTTGTTTAGATCATTCCAGGTAACATATAACGTAATAAGCAGCCACCAACACAATAAAATCATTGATATTTTTATAACAAACAAAAACAGTTAAAAAATTTAGTTATCTTAATTTTTACTATTTTAAAAGATAAACGTGTAAAAAATCAACATCGGTTAAATTCAAAACTCAAATGGTCCATGCCAAGATCAGTAAGCGGAAATTGAAGTGAACCATTTGGCTGATAAAATAAAAAATAGATGTTATGTTTCCATCCCACTTAAAATATATTGGTCTAGGTTGGAGGCTGAAGAGCTAATGACTTCCATTGATTTCCGGTATGTGAGCCCTATTTTGTATTCCCAACGGTTTTGTCGTGGTAATCTCAGCCTTCTTTTTTCCTTCTGGTGTAGGCAATGGAGAGAAAAGGATATATGTGATGTGCTAGTAGAAGGAGCACATGTTCTCATACATTTTTTTAAGCTGATTACAAGTCAAAACAAGTAAAATTGGTTAGTGAATGTGATGTAGGCCTATAATTTTTCGAATACAAAACTTGAAGAGGAATGAGTAAATTAATTAAAACTCGACATAAAATATTGGTGAGTACAGTGTTATAGAAACAGGACTACACTGAAATTATTTTAAATGATATTATAAATCGATTTAAAATAGAAATCACACAGACAAATAAAAACAATAATTTGGAATCAAAAGAAATTATTAAGGAATTCAATAATAATGGTTTTAAAGAACATTTTAATGACTAGATGTCCCGGTTGTCTTAACTTTATTGTGAATTGAACATTTATTTTATTATTCACACAATTAAATTAAACAAACTACACAATTAAATTAAACAAACTACACAATCCGAACTTCTATATATGATGCACAATGGGTGTGGCAGTTTAATACAATAAATTTGAACCAACAATAATATGATCAACCTCATATAGCACCACCAACATGGGGAATTAACAACGCAATAAAAACAGAACTACAACATTATGCCGCAACCAACATAGGCCTACTACTACAGATATACATCCATTCAAAACTATCTAATTACTAATCCACAACAATGTCTGACAGCTTGTGACACAAATAAACACATGAACATCGTTATTGTACTAGCAACTATTACTTAAAATACCATTCAAATGATTTTACTTTGGTTGAATTAATTTGGAAACAATATTATTATTCAATAACCCAACATATATTATTCAATTGCCAATAATTCATTGTAAATAACTATATTTAGAATGTTTTTTTTTCCATTTGATAGTTTAGGTATTTCTAATGGATAATTCGGTACCCGATTTTAATTCACAGTGGATGCTTACTATACTGCAGCCAATGTGGATATTCTTATTTTGAATCAATTTGTAAGTAAGTATTACTATTTACATGATCAACTAACAATTAGCTTATCACAACTTTTATTTAAGTTTAATACTAAATAATGACTTTGACTTATTTTTCAATAGTCTATTACTATCAGATCTACCAAACAATTCACTATAAAATAATTAGCAAGGCAATTATAATAAGTATACTCATTAGGTTTTGCTTGTTTCATGAATATTAGTAAATATCACCATAAATTGCCAAATTTTAATCTTTTAGTAAGTTATTATAAGAGAGATCATTAGAACTAAAAAATAGACCAACGACTGTCCAAGTTGACATGCCAGCTTCAATTGATCTTGTAGAATACTGTGTTACATGAAGCAGAGTATAAGATACTGTATGCCTATGCCTAAATGAATGGGTGGTTATTGATTTTATTTTTTCTAACAAACTTATGAAATCACAGTAGACTTTAATAAGTTACCTACACTCGGTATTCAGTTGTTTTTTATAAAATGGATTGATTATTTTTATTGAAATGAATAATTTAATATTATAATTGGTTCACTTAACACATGATTTCAACGGTACTTTGGGATTATACCGACCACACACACCAGTATGAAGAACACAAAAATATAAATTTAAAATAAACATGATAGAACGAAAAAACAACTCTTTAATTACAAAATTACAAACTTACAAGCATTTCCAGGTATTGTGATCGGAAATTGTCGCTGTTATCTTATCAGCCATTCTTTTCAAACATACACCTAAGGGTATAAAAATTTAATTACTGAATTTCCTAATATAACCATTAATAAAGCCTTTCAAAACATCTAATAAAAGTAGAACTGATAATATTTTGCATTAAAAAAAATTATTTTGTCATTTTCTTTAGCTTTGAAGTTGTAGCTTTCTTACTGGCTAGATGTAACCAAACATATGTTTTTTTTGGACAGCTGATACATTGTTAATAGTTTCCCTCCAAACAAATTGAGGTTATGTTCAAGAAGATTGAAGTTTTCTCTTCAACTGGGGAAATTTTCATTTTGATTTGGTAAGTTTTTGCTGGTTTTTTTAACTAATACAAAAATCAATTCTTGATGTCACGTCCGTAACAAAAAACTACTAAAAGTTTAAATACCAATTGTAATAGTTGGTTAATCAACATGAAATTTTATAAAAGTTAGGAGTGTACCTTTTTTAATTAATTGGTAGTCTTTATGTGAATGAATAAAAATATTTTCGACAAAAAATAAGTGTTACAGACGTGACATCTCGTACTGTTAAACACGATACTATCTTGTCTGATATGGAAAAGGCAGTGTTTAAACAGCTTGTGTGTGCTTTTTAAAACCTATAGGCCTACTTGAAGTTTGTTTTTGTACCTTGCAGTGATTTCAGTAGCCTAGGCTTACATGGTGCCTTGTGTTTCCAACCTTAAAAAAATGTGTGCTAAACATTAAACTTCGTTTGAGTAAAATATGCCAATATAATTAAGGTTGTGGGTGAGTGGTGATATCAAACCCTTAGATAGCCTACAGTATTTGTAATTTTAATGGATTCTAAACAACAGTAAAGGTTAAACCTTCACTTGTCTTCATTGGGCATTCCTATTCGCCAGTTACTGAGTTACTGGACATACCCACACCGCAACTGGATGAAGTGGGCAGATGTGATCACCGGCTTAGGCCTACTGATTACAAAGAGGTTACATTTCTAGTTATGTTATAGTCTTAAACTTATAGTTTTTGGAGTGGTTATTTAAAACTAATATAACCTGTTTTATTTTTTTTCCAGAAAAATGTCGAGTAGAGATCGTGTTGCCAAATGCAGAGCGAAGAAGAAGGAAAATCCAACTAAGTGGCAAGAGCATCTTGAGAAAGATAAGTTGCGTAAGAGAGCCGTCAGAGCTAAGGAAAAAGAAGATTTACATGGTGATAATAAACTTTTACTCCTAAAAAGGGAAAAAGATAGGGAAAGACAGCGTCGTTGCAGGTTGAGAAAGAAAAATGTTAATGTTGAAGTCTCTGGGTCTGATCTTGGCTCTTACAAAAGTCCAAGAACCCTAGGAAAGGCTGTGAAGAAGGTAAAAGCTTTGTTTGCCTAAGAGTCCGTCAAAAAAAACGTGCAGTTTTTAAGCGTTTAATGTATGAAAACCTTGGTCCTGAGATAGTTAAAAATATTTTTTAAAACAAGAAAATCTGGATCAAGACAACTATCAGAAGAGTGCAAACAGAGCGTGATTGAATTTTTTAACAATGATGAGATTAGCCGTCAGGCTCCAGGAAAAAGGGATGTCAAATCTGTAAAGGACCCTCTTACTGGGAAACGGGGCCTGATCCAAATTCGCCATATGGTTATGGGAATTAGAGAGGCTTATGAACAGTTTAAAAGTTCGCATCCAGACGAGAAGATTTCAAAATCTAAGTTTTATAGCTTGCGGCCTAAACACATCCTGCCCTTAAGTGAGATGCCCCATACAGTATGTGTTTGCATTAAACACGCCAACTTCTCGTTCTTGATTGAACCAATATCTAAATTTCATCCTGCATTCCCAAAAACTCATAATGAGCTTTTAGGGTCAGTTTGTTGTGATACAGAATCAGTGACCTGTATGACAAATGAATGCGAGAACTGTATTCAAAAATTAGAGACTCTGCTGAGTTCTGATGTTGATATGAATAAAAGGCTCAAGTGGAAGGAGTGGAAAACAGTAAATAATAGACCTAAGTTGGTAGAAAATACTACAACGTTGAAGAGGATGGTTTTAACATTAAACAGTCAACTAGCTGCATTTAAGACGCACACATATATTAAAAGAGTACAGGCACAATACTTTGAGAAGTGTAAAAAATCTTTGACCAAGAACCCCAAAAGTGCTGTAATGCAAGTAGACTTTGCAGAAAATTATTCGATCATCCAACAGGATGAAATTCAAAGCGCTCACTGGGCTCATAACCAAACTACAATATTTACCTGTTGTATTTGGCACAATGACAAAGTATACAGTTTTGCTGTCATAAGTGATGACTTGAAACACAGCAAAAACTCAGTGTTTGCTTTTATGAAGGCAATTATAGTTAAATTTAAGGAAGTAGTTCCACAAGTAAATAAGTTGATTGTTTTTTCAGACAACTGTGCAGGCCAATTTAAGAGCCGGTATATAATGTCGCAATTGTCTGCTACGCTGAGAAAGATTTTGGAGTTACGTTGGAGTGGAATTTTTTTGCTTCGGGGCACGGCAAAGGGGCAGTTGATGGAGTGGGAGGTTCTGTCAAGAGAACTGTCTGGAGGGAAGTTCAAGGGAGGCAATGTTTTGTGAGCACGCCTTATGATTTTTATGAGACAGCCAAAGTAAAGTGCAAAGAGACTGTCATTTTATTTGTCCCACAGGCTGAAGTAGATTCAGTTGCAACACTCCTCACTAAAAGATGGGACAAACCTGATTGAGATACCTAAAATACAATCTATGCATCACTTTCAGGGGTATGACGATAACTACATGCTCATTGGTAAGACATCGGTTGATTTGATGTTAAAAGTTCCAATTGTAGAAGAATCTTTAAGTGATGAACCTTCAAGTGAAGAAGAAGACAACCCTTCTAGTTCAATGACTCTAACAAAAGATCATGACCGCTTCTATAGGTTTAAGGATGTGTATACTGACTCTGAGGACAGCTCTAAAGAAGAAGAAAATACAACGAAACCTGCTCCATACACATTTGATGAATTGAAGCTGGATGTGTACCTTGTCGTCTCATTTACCACGGGTTAAAAAGACTTTGAATTTTGTGGCAGTAACTCAAGGAGAAGTACAGCCTGATCGTGAAATTGAAGTTATGTTTATGGAACCTTATGGAGGCAAAAATCTACGTTTAAGCCTAATGAAAATGACATAAGCTTTATATCTTGTGACCAGATCGTTGGCATTTTGCCTAAACCTGATATAATTACCAAGGGAGGTAGAATTCTTTACCAGTTTAAAAATGATGTTGCTCTGTAAAAGTTAGGACTTGGACTTTTGTCAAGCTCTGTCACTAAGACAATTTAGTCATTATTTTATTATTATTATTATTATTTTATTGTTACTGACTAGTCAGTAATATTCTTCTTGTAATTTTTTTACATTATTCAGGTTTTAGATCAGGTAAAGTTTTTCCACCACTCACGGTGATTTTTCTCTCGCCCATGGCGATTTTAGCTCTCACACACATATATTACATGATTATATTATTATTAATTATATTATTACATATAATATATGTTAAAGTGTGCATTGTGTCAAATAAATGGTTTTTAATGAGAAATTTTACTTTATTGTCACGTCCGTAACAAACCCCAGTCACGTCCGTAACAATGTTTACATTTTTTATTTTTTTATTTCCAATGTTTTCTGATTAGACATTAATGTTTCCCAGTAGGAAATTTTTCTTAAGACTATCACAGATAATTTTAAATTGCATATTTCTCAAATAATTAACAGACTTTTAAACAGTTGTCATACTATGTCAGAACCTAGGTGCTTTTCACGTCACGTCCGTAACACCAACTCTATTAGATATGGCATTAAAAACAAATAATGTTATGTATTTTATATTCAGGATGAAAATTGTATACACATTTGTCTATCTGCTTGGTATTAAATATTTATAGAAAAAAAAAAACTTTAATTTTTATTCTAATGAGAAGGTGTGTAACTGTCACGTCCGCAACAAAAGAATGGCTGTTATCTTTCTCGAGAATCCCGATTACGGCAGGCCACGCGGCATCACATAATTTGCACGGTACATAATTGCCTTTCAATTACAATTCAATTTATATTTCTGATCAGCCCCTCTAGAATTTGATATTTTACTGATAGGTACTATCTCGAGGGATGTTTTTCTTTTCCTTGACATCAGCGCGGACTTTGGCAGCACCTTCGTCGGCCGGAGGCACTCGCATTTTGGATGGCGGAATGTGATCAAGAATAAAAACAAGTTTTGAGTGTTTTTTCAATAAAGAGTTTAGTTTTTAGTTTGGTAATATTTTTTGTTGTTGAATTTTTGTGTTTGGAGAAATGTAGAGGTAAAACACGGAAGTACAACAAAGCGACGCACCAGCTGAACGGGCGGCGAGACTCTACAATCACGTTATCTACTAGACCCGCTCGACTTTGACCTCTGTCTGAGGATGGGGAGGGGTTTGCGATAAGACAATTCCTGTTTTATATTGACGATATATTGTTCTACGCTAATCTAGTAATCAGTAGAAGCAAAATGTCGAATAACGATTCATGTCTGGGTGTGGTCGGTATAATCCCAAAGTACCATTTCAACTTGTTACAGTAATTTTGTTAAGTAAGTTAACCCTTTCAATGTGGGGATTTCCTGGAGCCCACCAACTGCCTGCTGCGGGAGTTTTCTGTGCTAATGATTGTAGATTGCTATATTTTAGTTATAATGACATTAAGTACCCCTTGTAAATATTGTAACAAATTTTATTTTATTAATTTATCTTACATCTAATAAAAACAACTGTTTAGGTTACAATATTAATTAATATTGAATATTATTCATATCGAGATGAAAAATTATCAGTCAAAAAATTTTTGATTTGGTGTGATAGTTCTTGAAGCAGGTTCCCACACACATTGCAGCCTGGCAATCAGGGCACCAAAATCTTGTTTCCTTCCTTTTTCCTTGTTTGGAACATACCACACAAACTCTGTATGGCTTGGATTTCTTTTCTGTAGGTGGTATGTTTTCGATGAAATGCCTCTCAACTAGGCGTTTTGGTTTAGGCTCAATGGAAGGGCGCCCATAGACTGGCCTCTTGACTTCTGAGCCATACTTTTCAATAAGACCCTTGATTAGTTCTAGTCTTACAGAAATATGCTCAGACTTATCATTCCGACTCTTCCAGATGATAAATGTGTTTAGTACACTTACGTTCAAAATTCTCTTGAAAAGTTTGATGTACCACTTTAGATTTTTCTTTCTTTCCAAAAGAAAGCTATGGAGCAACTGATCCCTAAGGTCAACTCCCCCCATATGTCTATTGTAATCAAGTACAAGTGCAGGCTTTATTTGCTCAGTGCCAAGACTATTTCTCTGATACACTAGCTCATGAGAATGAAATGTTGAAATCAGTGTAACAATCCGTTTATCATGCCATTTGAGAACCATTACTTTATCACTATGGAAACAGACAATCTCCCCCTTTATTGATATTTGTTTTTTTCAGTTGCTCTGGTACCTCCTTTCTACACAATTTTAGGGTGCCACAGGAATCAGTTTTCCTTTCTTTTAAAATTTTGGAAAGCTCAGGGGAGTTGTACCAATTGTCTAACCAGACTGTGTGACCTTTGTCAAGAATTGGCTGTAAGAGCTTGAGGACAATTGCAGTTGAAGTAGGGCAGTTGTTTTGGTAGTGCTTCACTGGTAAAAATCAGTCCCTTTACCAGTATAGATGACAAAAGACCATGTGTAACCACTAGTAGACTCGCATAGCTCAAAAGATTTGATGCCGAATTGAGAGGCTTTTAGTGGAATATATTGTCGAAAAGACAATCGACACTTTCCACAATGTTAGGGACTCATCGATAGAAATATTTTGTGACAGACCATAGCAACTCTTAAATTTGTCCATTCAGGTGATCTATGATAGGAACAATTTTGTACAGTTTTTTTGAGCCCTGAAATTCACCAATTTTTGTTTTGTCAGAAAAATGCAAATACTTTGAGATAAGTTCAAAAGCGTTCTAAAGGCATAGTGCTGGGGAATACTGGACTTTCAAGCAGAGGATTCTTCGAATAATACATTCTAACTGATGGTTTCTGAACAACTCCCATTAACATTACAATGGCAAAAAACACATACATTTCTTCAACTGTAACCGGTTTCCAATCCCAGTCCCTTGACCTTCGCCCAAAAACCATTCCCTTCTTGGTTCTTTCTTGTTCTGCATACAAGTTTGTCTGTTCAACTATAATTTTCATGATTGTTTCATCAAAAAAGTTTTCAAAGATATGTAACACATTTTCAAATTCAAATTTAGGTCCTGGTTGCCCAGTAAAAACTTCTCTTTCAGGAATGTAACCCTCCATGGTTTCCCAAATCATTGAGGGACCTTTTTTTGATTTTTTAGGCCTAGGAGGCAAGATTTCATTTTCTGGTGTACTTTCCCTAACCAGCAACATTTGATCATCATTTAAATTATCTTCAATACAATCTAGCTGTGTATAATCCAAATCTTCCACACCAGGGCTATAGTCTATCTCACTGCCACAGTCTGACAGTTGGTCATTTAGCCAGTCGGCTATTTGGTCACTGCCATTTGACATTGTGTAAAAGAAACAATAAAGAAATGTCTAAAAGTTAGAAATTATAAAAACACTTACTCTGAATTGTTCAAATTATCCATAAAAACAACTAACTTTCACAGATAGGCCTAGGCCTACATCACTCACAAACACACATTCACCAAATTACTACCATTATTATTTGCACTTACTGAAGAATGTAATAGTATTATTTAGGCTCAAAATAATAACCAATACACCTAGTACCAACTATAAACTTAATATAAAACAATTAATATTATAAAAGTTCTAATAAAACACAGTGTAAACACAAGCCGGTCAGCAATAACAACAACAGACACGATGTATTGGAAATACCGCGAGACAGCTGACTGAGTCATCTGTTTGGTTTAGGTTTAGAAACAGCTGAATAAAAAAAACACATATTCTGCGCATACGAAAATCAAGAATGGAATGTCCTCTTTCTAACGATATAAAACATCGCTTGAAGTAGTTCAAACTGTCGCCGCTAGATCGCTTACGCGTACGGTCTGCACGAAAACGTGGCGTTCACGTGAAAACCACCGCAACGGGCTTCGTCAGTCGGCCGTGAATGTCACGTGGAACCACGTTGAAGGGTTAAGCAATAAAAAGCAAGATGTATGCTAATTCATTTCTGAAGAATTTGATAATGGTGATGATTAAGCTAGAGGAAATTATATGAGACATTTTTATAAACACCATATGGTGGGTTTGGCTCCTGGTTACCAATATGGAGAATCCTTTCCTCCATTTCACCAAAGCAGTTGCTCACTTCCTATCCAGTCAAGCTATAAATATTGTAAAGTTTTCCTGATAAATAGGTCTAGGCCATTGTTGGTGCCACAGTATAATAAGAGGCCACCACCACAATAGAATCATAGTATATCCTTAAAAAACAGTAACAAGTAACTGAATGTTAAACTTTTTTGTTTGTTACATTTAATAATACGGAACATAGATAGTTTTTATATAACGTTATTTTGTGTCAACATTTTTGCTTCTATAGCCTAGTTTGGATAATCATAAATATGATATTCTGTTGTGGGTGGTGGCCTCTTATTATACTCAAGCCGTTGTTGGTTTTTGATATTTTGTAGTGTTATTGTTAAATTGATATTATTAAAATTGTAATGTATTATTCTTGTTTTTAATGTGTTATAACTGTTGTTGCATACAATCATTTTATAATATCTAAGTTTGCGCCAAGTGCCATTTTAGATTTGAATTTTAGTGCATAATCTTATCAGTAGCCAAGAACACGATAGCCAGCTGGGCCGACTTTTAGTTCATAGCTTTAACAATGGGGAGTCTCCTACTAGCCTTATCTGGGAATTCTACTGAACAGGTTCTGGTGGGATTATTCCTGCCTAGGATAGCAAGGACGTAAATTATGTCGGAGTCGTTGTGCGACTATCGTGTAGAGTATGCCGGGTAGAAGTGTATGCAGATTGTCTAGGCTTAAGTGTTATGACTAGGGAACTTTCTGAACCATATCGAAATGATTACTGTTAGTTTGTCATTTCCTCAAAGCTGGTTAGGTTTGGATAGGGAAGATGATCTAGTGGCGGATCTACGGGAGATAATTAGTCCTGTGGAAAGATGCCCTCTTTCAGTCGCTACGACACGAGGTCGCAAGTATCAAAATGTATTGAATCATTAGATAATAAAAATTGAATAATGAGTGTAGGCCTCTAAAACCCCACATAGGCTAGGGTGGGGGTAGGGTCCAATAAGCGGACCCGGTTTTTTATATCGAAATTGGCAAACGATATTACTTAATCATAACCATCGATATAATCAATCGATACTGATGAATTATTTTTAACAACTTAAATAATCTATATGAACAGCTGTAAAACACTTTCAAATAATACAATTAAGGTAATATTTTAAATTTCACGTAACATTGTGTATTAAAATGGCCGTCAATCTTAGGAAGCTTCACGAAATTGCTTTAAAAGACGATAAAATATGTTTTTTATGGCTTCAGGATGTTGGGTTAGTACCTAAGAATCCATTATGTGATATTTGTTGAAAGGTAACAAATGTAACTGTCAGAGGAGCTAACATGGTCGTCTTCAGATGAAAAAAAGAAGGTAATGGTAGACACAACTTTAGTAAAAACGTTTTCCTTCTGTTTCATTTAGTTAAAGTTATGAGTTTCCCTGATTTTGGTTATGTTCATTTATTATTTGTTATCATTAAATTCACATTTTAATTTAAACATATGATTGTTATTACTTTTATATCGATTGATAGTCTATGATTCGATATGCGAATATTAGGTATCGATGATTATATTCTTCGGTATAAAAAAACCGAGTCCGCTTATTGGACCGTACCCTAGGGTGGGCCAATTTCACTTGTTAAAAACAAACAAACAAGCATAATGATTATGGAATGTGAATTTAGTTTATCACCTCAACAGAAAATAGGCCTAACAAACCTATGAACTGATGGACAAATGAAAATTCTTCATTTTAGTCTAACTAGGTAATCCAACTGACAGAAATAAAATGTGCTAACCACACACCCAATCTTCATACACGCTCACATAGCCTATATGCTTGGTCAGTTCCGCCTGACAGTTTCGAACCCATACAGTCTATAAGTAGGCTAGCCTATGGGCATACAGTGTCAACTATTGCAAGCATGTGAATTATGGGCTTTGGAACTTAGGCAACCCTACTTTAAATGCATTGAAGAAACTGTATAATTGTTTCATTATTTTGGATATAGGTAGCCTAATTTATTTACTTTTTATAAATTCAAATTGAAATGCAGTTACCTAAATAGATGATTTTTACTCACATTTATATCCAATCATATCTGTATCATGTCCCTTATAAAAAAACACTTCTTACAAAACATACAGCCTAAGCTCTGACCTAATAAAATCATAAAGACCCTAGAATACTAAATATACATTTTTGGCATAGACTAGATTTTTTCAAATGCTTATAAAGGTAGCCTACATTATTTAGAGTAGGCTCCCAAAAACAAATTTTGCCAGCATAGCCTACCTTTGATTTCCAGCTTTAAGGTCCAGACTACATAAACTATAATCAATAAGAAAACTAATCTCAGAAACTATATTTAAAATTATATATTACACTATTCATATTACATATTTTTTACAATTGATTGATCTTTAAACTAACTAAGACTTCAATCCTCCTTGCATGACAGATATGTCCATTCCAAGAGTCTAATTAGGTAATATCACAAGTTTAATATTTGGTCATAGTAGTTTTCATTTTCTCTTACAGAATTAAATGAATTAGGCTTACAACCTAGAACACAAGTACCTATGTCATAAAATAAAAATATTCTAAAACACCACCTCATTTATGCCAGTATGTCCAGCTGCTTCTAAGCTTATTTACTAAAACGTTCCATACCTTATAACCAGTACTAATATAATTAATAAATGGGTAAAAAACCAATAAATATCTGATGAATTTTGATAGTTAGAATGAAAAGTGAAGATTGACTTATTAGGAAATAAAGGGCGATAACGTCATACAAAGAACGTTTACAACGTAGACCGGACAGACTCTTGTCCTAGGATATCAAAATCACTATAGCTCCTCCCAAATCTACGTGTAATACTGATCGTGTGCTGAAAGTACAATAGAATTGATATTATAAAATTAAAGAAAACTAGTTTAGTTTACAAAACTTCATATAGTTTACACACCTACCTCGACACTTCAAGCACTATTCCTAACACTATTATATTGTTACACCACTGCTTGTCCTAAACAGAACAAAGATGGCGGACGTAAGGCAGAAAAGATTCGTGGTTCTTGCCACGTATAGGGGTCGCATAAATGACGCGATTGGATGATTCAGTCATGTGACCTAACAAGTCATAACACAGAAGCCTCTAAGATTGCGGTGTTTCTGAACGGTTTCCATAGTTAAATAAGATGTGTGATACAACAATACTGTAATTAATCAATGAATGTCTAGTAAAAATGCCAGAAATAATCAATTGAATAAAAATTGCTCAATAGGGCTGCTTATTTATTACTTATTATTATTACAAGTTCATTTCCTTTTTTTAGATCGAATATTTTTAATACAAAACTATCTAGGCATGCTACGCCAACATGTGTTTAGTATTATCATGATACGATGGACTACCACCACGTTGGGTTTGAAGTTCAGTTTTATAAGAATTTTCACCCTAATCTGAGCTCGGCACACAAAATATAATTTCCACTAAACCCTCGAATATGAAACAGCTATTTTTACTCTTCAATACAAATGTACTATATTTTTAATGTTATTAAATTAGTTCTTGCCCTGTTATCTGTTAATCTAATAAATAAATATTAATTATACCGATCTATTTATATTTAGTTTGCACTAAACTTTTTTATTCATTTTCAACGGCAATAATGTTGATAATACTTTTACTTTATTTAATCATTACAAGCAATCTTTTGACGAAGAGTTATTTTTGAATGGTGTATGCATTATCATCCAGTATTTATATATTTTTATTGACTGATATCAGTGGTGGATTATGCTTATTTGGATCTCGAAATCTGATAAAAACTTTTGCCTTTTTTTTAATTCGTTGAGCAAAACTAGTTTTATAAATCAGTAGGACAATCCTTCGTCTGTTCGTATATTTATTGACCTTTACCGAAACATATGGGACCTACCGTGTCCAAAAGTGGCAAATCCGTTGGCACGAACATATAACACTACCTAGTGGATTGTCCTTACCGACTGAGTTTAACGAACCCTGCAGCAAGACCAGTAGTGCACCCAGAATCTTCTCTGGGGATGTCCAGAACACCGGGGAGTTAGAGGTATGGAAAACCCGCCAGATCAGTTGGGAGGTCCTAGAGCCCACCTTCGGGAAATTTTTGAAATATTAGGCCCTAAAGTTATTATAGTTACTTTATAGTACTTATAAACTAATAACAGGAAGTTAAAGATCAGGTCACACTGTATAAAGTTTAAAGTAAATTCACTCTATTACTAATCACCAAAAGTTTATTAAAGAGATAATTACAATCTTTAGTAACAAATAGAGTTTATATGAAGTGTATTTAATTAAAACAAAATTTACCCATAATATTAACAAAAGTGTGAACAAAATAATTAAGTTTAAATCACAAATCAAGACGAAGCTAAATCTTGATGTCTACGTTTGGATAAAAAAGGGATCCGAGAGTAAAAGGTGACCACAAATTAACACAATAACGGAGTTTATAGAGCTACAATAATGGAAGTTATATTACAATTTAGCTTGTTTATTTCTGCGTTTTTGATACACAGAACTGTTTACTAAAAATAAGTTCCAGTTATTACATCGATAACAACGAAAAAAATAATGGCATTTGGGGCTTTAAAAATACTGCAACTTTGAAAATCCCAAATGTGTATACAAGAAGGCTTGACAGCCCTAACTTCACCTCTTTAGTAAAGGTATTATTCATTGCAAGATAAGAGATCGTATCTATCACATCGTAGTGTCTCTAATATCGAAACGATTTAAACGTTTCGTATCGAGCTTCTTCGTCGTCCTTCTTCAGGCGAAACATGACTCCAGATTCGTTATGTATAAAAAAAAACTCGCTTGCTCCACCGTGCCTATATATCGTGTCTATCATACCGTAGGGCACTAATTTTCTGTTCCTGATGAGACAATGAAACACCCACTTCACCTATTTATAGGTGTCTTTGGTTCCGAAACGATGTAAAAATGTTTCGTATTGAGCTTCATCGTCGACTACATTTTTTGTATCTCTTCAGACGAACATGACTCCAGATTCCAAGAGTCAAGTCTGAGACAGCGTCAGATTCCAGACGCTGCAATAAAAGACAGGTGGACTGGAGCTAAACTCAAAATTTCTTTTGAATCGACCCTTCTTTTAATATCTACGTTATGTAGGAAAATTGTAAAATTCAATTTCAAGATACATACAAGTGTTCTGTAATTGAGTATGAAATTTTATAATAGTGTTAAAATAATGTTGTTATTAAATATTACAGTTAGTATTATACAAACTGGGGCATGTACCTTTACCATTTTTAGAAGTACTATGTAACGTATGATACTAAATCAGTTCGAATACAGTTTGTACTCGGTTACTGAAAGTACCCGGTATTTATGTAGAATCCACAAGAAATAGTAAGAACTAATATAATTTTTGTAGTTGCTGCGTGACGATGAAATTCAAATATTCAGCGTGTTGAATGAAATTGAATTATTATATGTGCAATGCAGGTATTTCGTAAAATGGTTATAAAGTAACTAATTATATACAACCAATTATATATATATATATTTAAAACTACCAACATAAATGTTATTTTTAGTCAAATGTAGATTATTAGCCAATTGATGATTTTGAAACGAAATGCTCTTGGGGAGGCAGGTCCCGTCCCCCGCCGCCGCTACGTCCCTGATCCTGACATGCACTGAAGAGTATGTTCAGCCAACATGATGGGTAACAAGGTCATCGTTCGTCCATGTGTGGAAACAACGAGTGATTAGTATATCGAGTTCGGATGAGAAAATGCCATCGAAATGAAACTCATATAAAGAAACCAGGACATGTACATCTTTCAATGGTATGATTTTCATTCAATTATCATGATGATAGGGGAAGTGTTCGTTTTTATTGAATAAAAGAGGATTTTTTTATCCAGAACTCAATATTTTAATAATTTTAGCTTACAATGTTTTTTAATCGAGCAACACAACTTAGGTACTGTTTCTTTTTGTTTGTTGCTGAAAAGATGGAAATCTAGTTCACGCTGGTACTTTAACTTGTATATATATCTTCAGGATAAATAATAAATAGCGGAGCTTAAGTCCAGGGTCCATTTATGAATACAGGAATCAAAACCTTCACTTTCTGAAATTAAATAAGCCTTCAAAATCAAAGGGGAAAATGTTTGACACCTTTACTGCATATATATAATACCTTCAGTGTTCTTTAATTTAGATTGTATTAAAATGCCATTCATAGTAAACATAATTAGACAGAGGCATAACTAACGTGACTGTTATATAGGGAGACAAGAAAATATTATCTTAAATATGTGTAGTTTACTCTGAAACAAGTCCGCTTCACCTGGAACACAAGTACTAAGCCTATGTAATATAGCGATGGATCCAGCCTTCAGATAATTTGTTCTTTGGTGCTTGTAGGCAAATACGATGATGGATTTGGAGGACTCTGGAATCCTGAAGTTAATTTTGGCTAGTACAGCTGGACTGTCTATAAATCCGTTGACGATTCGATGGAGAAAGAGCAAATTAGCCAGATCAAACCGTTGTTCCAAAGTATTGAAATCAAGCAACTTCATTATATCGCTGACAAGGATATCCAGGAACCGAAACCCCACCTCGGTTCCAATAAGCCTCACAAAACTTCTCAGAATCCCTTTCAGCCTGGTAATATGAACATAGTATGGCCTCTAAACCCCTGTAGCATACTTCAGAATGGGTAGTAGAACCGTCTTGAGAAGGAAGACTAAAGGAGTGGACAGGCAGACCACCACTAGCAAAACACCACAAGAAAGAGTCGGCTTGCTCTACTGCATCGATGTGGCAATCTAGAGTATGGGTAACGTTTGAGAGAACCCCTAGGTCCTTCACCGCCTCACAGTGCGACGAATAGACAGTCTGGAGATAGGAATAACTTGTAAAATAACATTTATTCATTTTATTTGGAACCTAACTGTGAAATATTATGCATTTTCACTACTGTTTTGATGATTTGCTGCAACCATATGCTTCACAAGAAGGCATTTTAATAATGCAATTTGAATTTAACAGTCTCAGCGATGTAATCGAAGGTCAAATCTCAGTGAGCCTGTATCGATAACAACTGGAAAAGCGCGAGTGAGTCTCCGCTGCTATGTTCGGGCGATTGCCCGCTCTCGACCGGCTTCACTTCAATTTAATGTTACGCGTCGTTACTCTATGTTATAGTTCCTCTATGGTTACAGTTGTTAGCGGTTGCCAGGCAACGGCAGCGAGCAGTAAATACAAAGTACAAATCGCTGGACTCTTGGTTGGATTGTTCATGGTTTTTTATCTCTCTGACAAAACGTCAACGAAATAAATTAATAAAAGAATACACTAGTACTGCAATCTAAGGTAAATCAGTTATAATAGTTTAATTGATTATTATTACAATTACACGTTTTATTTACTATTTAATTTTAATAGTAGGCCTTTAAGATTTCTTTTAAAATCAATTGATTTCCAGTTTCACCATTTTACAGGTTGAGTAATAGAAACATATCTTTATCAGAAGGCATTATACATCAAATACGGAAATACAAGAAACCACAATACTCTACTATCAAAAGGAAAAATTAAAAAAAAAAACAAATTTTCTGTAATACAATATTTTTTTTCAATTTTTAACTCAATTTGTTTACGATTTTCTCGTACTATCATATTTACCCTTAAGAGCAGTGTAAAAATGTTCGCTAACACTCTGCTAATCCTATGGAGTGACATGCACCGTCATTGAATTCAATGTTGCCTATATAGAAATGAAGATGCACGCAAAATTTGTCAGTTTATTCTTGAGATATTGTGCGGGCAGACAAATAGAAATGCACTTTTTCCAGCCCATTTGAGTGACATGTTTCACTGATGCTCATAATTTCACTAATATTCACAGTTTCACTAATATAAGTCAAATTAATTTATCTCTGTCACCTGATAGATCAGGACAATGTATTTAGCCTACCTGTATGTACAGCACTGCCATGCACAATACAAAAATCAATCAGCCTTAATATAATCTTCTTAAATATTCAAGGTTTAAAGAATAAGGTTTCTGTTTTGGAGAGTTTCTTGCTTGATTTAAATATTTCAGTGGTTTGCTTAACAGAACACTGGATGTCAAAAGATGAAATTATTAGTTCTTTATCCCATTGGGTTTTCTTGTGCTGCAGATTTTTGTAGATCAAAACAAATAAGAGGAGGAACCTGTATATTTGTTAGTGATAGACTAAAGCCTAGGGAATGTGATGTAACAAGGTTTTGTGACGAACTAAATTTTGAGGCAGCAGCTGCAATACTAGATGATTGTAAAACTGTTGTAGTTTCAGTATATCACTCTCCCAATGGCAATCCACAGGAATTTTTGCTAGTAATGGAGAAATTTTTAAATTTTATTATGAATTGGAAATTTTACACTATTATAATTGGGGGTGATTTTAATAGTAAGTTTGATATTACAAAACATACCAAAACTGCAAATGAATTTTTTAAACATTTTAAGACAGTTTCAACTTTTTCCCCTTGAATAAAAATGCAACCAGGGGTAAAAAATTGCCTAGATAATGTTTTTATCTTTAATCACAATTTATATGTCTCCTCTGTAACTACCTTATCGTTTCCTTACTCAGATCATGATGGGATACTTGTTAATGCATGTCAAAAAGACGGATTTGTTGACTCAAGGGGTACCTCTCAACATATAAATAGTATTCAAAGCATGGTACTACCTAAAAAGAATATTAAACCTCTCTCTTTACTTCTGGAGTCTTATGATTGGCCGTCCTTGTTAAGTGAATATACTAAGCAAAGTTCTGCAACACTATTTACTAAAATTTTTGATGTTATACTGAATAGTATTAATCATTACAAAGTTGTTAAAAGGGTAAATAGAAAAAGAACAGAGCATAAAAACAAATACAAAACAGGATTGGTATACAACTGAATTAGCTATCATGAAGGAAAGGCTACTGTTCTTGGACAGATTAAGAAAATGTAACAGGGATAATATACATCTAAATATGGGGTTTTATGAGTTGAAGTGTAAATACAGGTGTTCTATAAATGAGGCAAAACATGCTAAAAATGTTGAGTACATTCAAAATAGTAAAAATAAATGTAAAGCTGCCTGGGATGTAATTAAATATAAATACAGCAAACAGCAAACAAAATATTTGTAATATTGAGCCTGATGTGTTTAATGATTTTTTTCTCGAATCTGTAAAAGAAATTAAAAATAAGGTTGTTAATTCCAGTTTTACATTTGTTGAACTTATGGAATCAATCTCTAATGATAGCTTAGTACATTTTAAATGGAAAATTGTTACTTCAAATGATGTTTTGGATGCTGTCAGGGGAATGAGCAATTCTGATAGTCAAGACATATATAGTATGTCTAACAATTTGTTAAAAAGTATTATTGGTAGTGTGGCTGAACCTCTGGCAGTGTCTATTAATCATCTGCTTCATGACGGTATTTTCCCTGAGCAACTCAAGATTTCACGAGTATGTCCAATTTTTAAAAAGGGGTCCTAAGGACCAACCTCAAAGCTACCGCCCAATTTCTGTAATTCCTGTATTGGGTAAGCTAATTGAATCATTGGTTTGTAAGGCAAATTACTACTTTCTGGGAAAGTAATAACCTTCTGGAACCTTCACAATTTGGGTTTAGAAAGGATAAATCAACTTTTAATGCTCTAGATCAATTAGTTAGACAAATTCACTCAGCTTTCGAGAGCAAGGGCTTTGCTCGGGCTACTTTTTGTGACTTGAGCAGGGCCTTTGATTGTGTTGATAGTAAAATTCTTATATCTAAACTAAAACATTACGGATTTTCTGGGCCTAATCTAAATTTTTTTGAATCATTATATTAACAATCGCAAGCAACTGGTCTTTAATAATGGTAAGTGGTCTAAAGAAGCCCTCGTGGAGTGGGGAGTTCCACAGGGCTCCGTCCTAGGTCCCCCACTCTTTTTAATCTATATAAATGATTTACCATTATCTCTTAACTCGAAAACCATATTATATGCAGATGATACTACACTTTTTAATGTCAGTCAAAGTGTACATGATCTGGAGCTGTTGGGCAAATGATACATTAAAAAATGCATCAAACTGGTTTCATGCTAATGGGTTTTTGCTAAATAAAGACAAAACAACAAAAATGTTGTTTACTCTTAGGCATATTGCTGGGTCATTGGACGAAAGCTATTCAGACTCAGTTAAATTCTTGGGTATCAACCTTGATAGAAATTTGACATGGGCAACACATATTGATTATCTAAATAAAAGACTCTCACGAGTCATTTATCTTCTGAGTAGACTGAATGATATTGTAACCACTAAATTCTATAAGAGCCGCATACTTTGCCTTTTTCCAATCTGTTTTTAGATATGGATTAGTCCTATATGGTAATTGCACCAGAATTTCCGAAATACTAGTATTACAAAAAAAGGCAATTAGGGCTCTAAAAAAGTGTGATACCAGAGAGCATTGCAAACCCCATTTCATAAATTTTCGTTTTCAGACGGTTCTAAATTTGTATATATATGACTCGGTGGTTTACATCCATAAAAATCCAAATTTGTTAAATTTTAAACATTAAAATTCATGACCACAACACGCGTAATCGAAAACAATGCTGATGAAATTGGACATTTTCGATTAAGCAAAACCCTCACCAGTCATGTTGTAGTATCTTTGAAAATTTATAACTTTCTGGAGAAAAAATATTGCTCATATCCCTTTGATATCTTTAAGAATAAGTTATATTCCTGGTTGTTGGAGAATCCGTTTTACAGTCTAGATGAATTCTTCAACACCAAAAGTATTGATTTTTAATGTGTTTGTTACTGTTACTGACAATTTGTACTGTCATTTTTGTGATTTTTTATTTATTTTATTTAATTTACTTGTAAGACTTTATTGACTATTGTATTGACTTGGTTAACAATAAGCAATATACTATGACTTTGTCAATGATGTAATACATTTTCATGACAAATAAAATTAATTATTATTATTATTATTATTATACAATGAACTCATAAAACCTATACAAGAAATCAGTGGTACAAACGAATGTATCTAAAAAGTACAAGTACATTGGGAGAAGTGAATAAAACCTAGCCTTTGCTAGGTCTAAGAGATTTTCAAGCAACTGCGTAGTTTGAAGTGAATAAAAAGCAAAGGGCTAGCAGCTGCTAGGAATTTTTTCGGAAACCTAGCATTTGCTTATGAATACAAATGAAATAAAGAGAAATTGTCTAGACCTTACAGCTAGCAATTGCTAAGATTTTTGTTAAGTCACACTCAGGGCATGTTAGCTTTTGGTTAATGGATAATTTAACCTCAGAAATAGCAGAGTTCATGCACATGCAGCAAACCATAACAGTATAGTGGTTGTAGAAAAAATAAAACAGGTGTAAAGAACTATTACGGTTTGAGACGACAAGCAGATTGAGATATCATGAAGATACAAATAGACAGACAGACAGAAATGGAACTTTTCCAGCCTTTGAGTGATAGGCTTCGCTAATTCTCGCCAATTATTATTGAGTACCTCCTCTACATCCTTTTCCTCTTAACTGAAGTAGCCACATTTGAAAAGACCTAGGTTAGATTCATGTCCAAATGTTAGAGATATTTTTGTTGGTGTGAGTGCAAATTTTGAGGTGAATGCCCATGCATCCTCAGGATAAATAATAAATAGAGGA
>NW_025784964.1:0-23866 GCF_021130785.1 Homalodisca vitripennis | reverse complement strand
TTTTCTGTATAATAAATAATTTAATTACTAAGTTTTATATTTAGTTAAACTGATCGGCAATATCAGCCATCTACACACACACACACACACACACACACACGACACATATGCAATTGTCACAAATATTATCCTACTGCACTGATTAGCATGTGTTCCAATTCTGTAAGTTTGCGCATTAGGGTATTGTAGATATTGTTGCTAGTACAGATATTGTTTTGATGCACATTGGAATGAACATGTCAATTTTTTCTGTCATTGTTTTAATTTTTAGTTTCCATATTTAAATATTAAATGTTATTTCTAAACTCTATTGCCTAAAACTTGTTGCCTCCCACAGTCTGTCGCCCTGTACTATTGCCTCTCTAGCCCGTATGTACATCCAGCCTTGAACTCAATGTTACTATTACCCATGAAAAGAAACAATATATGTTTTATACTTTCAGGGTAGAGAGATAGATAGATAGATAGAGATAGAGAGAGAGAAAGAGAGAAAAGAGAGAGAGAGAGAGAGAGAGAGAGAGAGAGAGAGAGATGAGAGAGAGAGAGAGAGAGAGAGAGAGAGAGAGAGAGAGAGAGAGAGAGAGAGAGAGAGAGAGAGAGAGAGAGAGAGAGAGGAGAGAGAGGAGAGAGAGAGAGAGAGAGAGAGAGAGAGAGAGAGAGAGAGAGAGAGTTCACTGGAGTTTACATAATGCACGATCCTGTGTGAGGATTGCACCTATTGATCAGATCCTGTAGCCTACGTAGGCATGTTTTATAATATGATAGATACAGTACTAACTAGATAATCTGTATACTTGAGTGTATTATCACTAGATCCACTATTTAACTGGATAGAATGTACTTATGTAACACTGATTAAGAACATTGATTCAATGGTACAGCAAAACCTACATTCAGACCCCACCCATGGGTCCAATAATGGACAATGTATTGACTATCAAATGATAATATCTGAGGTGCATGGTTTTGTCTGAGGATCATATCAATCAGATCCTGTTGGCAAGTAATACTGTATATGATTGATACAGTACTCACTAGATCCACTGTATACATATGCTATACAACTGGGTAGAATATACTGATGCACCACTGATTAAGAACATTGATTATGTGGTGCAGCCACTAACTAGGTACAGTCTCTACCCCTCAGTGACTATTAAATGTAATATCTGAGGTGCATGGTTTTTGTCTGAGGATCATATCAATCAGATCCTGTTGGCAAGTAATACTGTAATATGATTGATACAGTACTCACTAGATCCACTGTATACATATGCTATACAACTGGGTAGAATATACTGATGCACCACTGATTAAAGAACATTGATTATGTGGTGCAGGCACTAACCTAGGTACAGTCTCTACCCCTCAGTGCCCTATTAAAAACACTGATACAACATTAATTATGTACTCCCGTGCATAATTAACTAGATTGTCTACTGGCACAGCACTAATCTGTAAAACATCCAAAAACAACACTTATTGCTAGGCTTGATTGTATAAAGACTTTGAATAATTGTAAGTACCATATTATAAGTGTCATTGGGTCTTAAATTACAATTTATTTTTTAAACAAACAAAACAGTAACGAAGGTAAGAGAGAAAATATAAGAAGAGACAGAGAAGCACTGTACGTTCTGTATGAGTCATAATAGCTATAACTGATTCCCCGACCCTTCTATCTTTATTTTTCTAATATCTGATTTGATTTGATGAGCTCCAAAAAAATTAATATTGTAACATTATTTCTTTTTAAATTTTGTTATTGATTACTAAAGTGTTTTTTTAAACTTAGATTACAGAATGCTTCAACCGAGGTATGATGAATTGGATTTAGTCTTCATTAAGAGAGGAGGGCTTTACTGCCAACAGCCACTTTGGCCCGCAATGATTCTTGATATCTTGAGAACAAGGGATGGACATTTGCCCATGTACAATGTTGAAATGTTTGGGAATCACAACCCGCGTTGCGTAGTTGTTTCTGAAAACCAAATAAGGGCAGCAACAAGCTACAGGATAAGACTCTATACAACAAACAGGGATCTTCATAGCCGCTTTCAAGTGGCATTGAATGAGATGGTGTCATTTTCCGAGATGACTAAAAACAGGCAAAGAGGAATAGGGAGGGCGCAAGCCATTCCCAGGAATATACTTCCGGAACAGGACCAGATAGCAAGGGAGGATCGTCAGAGCATAAAGTGGAGAAGATTCATCCACGGAATCTTAAATGGCATAGTAGCCCTTTGCCAGGTAAGTAAAAGCTCTATAAAAACACCTTATCCTTAAGGGGAGTCGGTTGACAAAAAATCTAAAAAAAATTAAAAAAAGTTTTTATTTGCTTTTATTATCTTTAGACTCTCCTGTTTTTAATTTGGTGTAATTTTTTATTCAAATCGGCCAACAATATCACACCCCCATATATAATATTATGTAAATGGCTGCAGCATATTTTGGCTCGTAAAAATTCATGTACTCTGCATCATTGTCATACATAATCCTATTTATTATTAGGCTTATGTTGGCCAACCTGCTTTATGCTGCTTTGGAACATACAAGGTTGTCAAACCCATCTGTTTACAGTCAGTTGAGATTTGACATAACCCTAATTGTTGTTGTTTATTATTGTCACATACATTGTGTTTCTTGCTTTCATTCAGTCTAAGTTATAATATTTAGTTATACTGTGTAGTTTTTTTTGTTTTTGAAAAATGTCTAGAGCACATAAAAACCTTCAAAAACAAAGCAAAGTGCTTTACAGGACAAGAAATCCAGTGGGTAAAAAAAGTAATTGATGCCTAGTGAATATCAAGAACCGAACATGTACTAGCCTGATATAAGTACTAAGCCAAGATACATAGTGTAAGTACCAACTAGCTAAAATAAATGATGAAAACTTATGATCACAACAATCACAATCACATTTGCTTCCCTGCTGTCATGAAAGAGGCGAAAACAAATATTTAGAGATTTATCAGATCCATCATTGTTAACAATATGTTTGCACGGTGGTACTCAAAACCCCAGTGAATCACTGAACAATATAATTTGTTCGTGAGTTCCAAAATCAACCTTCGTGATGAAGGGAACATTAAGAACTAGGTGTATTTGATGCTGTGGCAAGTTTCAAACAAAGGGAACATAATAAAAATGTGAAGTGTTGAGCAAACTAGGGATCAAACCTGCATGCTATTGTTGTGAAACAATGAAAAAATTTGATGTCACTCGAAATCAACAAAGCGGCAGAAAGCTGTGGAATAGATCGAGAAAAAGTGTCGCCAGAAAGTAACTGCAGCTAAAAGGCATTTAGAAGACTTACATGAACAAGAGGAGGGTCCTGACAACCCTAGTTATGGTCCTGGAATGCATTAATATGTTGTTATGTTTTCTGATTAATGTATATGCAATCTTTAAAAGAGTTTTCTGAAAATTCTTGTTTTTTCTTTATTTAGGAACACGTTTCTCTAGAACCACTCATTATATTTTGATGATTATTTTTTAATTTTGTTCCCCGTAATTAGGGCAATGTTTATAGCACAGCAAATTGTTGTATGTAGTCTAATAAAATAAAAAAAAAAAGTTATTTGCAAAAAAAATTGATAAAAAATTGACTTTTATAAAAAAATTTTTTTAATATTTAAATTTATGCTATGGAAATTTGCTGTGCTGTAAATGTAGGTAAGAAATAGCAGATTCAATTAAAACAAACCTTATCTTGATATGTTTATTGGTTATTGAGAAACATGTTCCTAAACTTATCTAATTTAAAACATGTGCGCTATAATAGTCCCCCCCCCCCCCCCCCCCCCCCCCCCCCCCCCCCCCCCCCCCCCCCCCCCCCCCCTCAACCGACTCCCCTTAATACTTTGATTTATTTACTTCTGAAAAAATACTTCTTGTAATGTTTCTTCTTGGAACAAGAAATGGAAATAAAAAGCTCAAAAGGGAGACAGGGCTAGGTTTTTAACAAGAAGTAAAGAAAAAATGTAATTTAGGGATTATTTAATTAAATTTTTATTGTAATGAATATGACAAGTAAATTAATTCCATTTTTGTTCACTCTTAAAATAGTCCTGAGGAAACCTCTTCATTTAAATTATAAAGGCCTTATTTTGTAACATCCAGAGTAGCGTATTCAAATACCCTGTCTTTAAAATATACTATGTTCACAGAATTTCTTTCTACTGTAAAAAGCTTAAAAAGGTTTCACAATGATCTATGAAACAGTGTAAAAAATGATCAAATAAAACCCACTTAGGAGGGTAAAAATATTTTCAATTTTATACATAATTAACAACTTTAACAGTTGCAGTACATAGCAGTTAGTTTATTAGAAAAATGTGTGAAACTATGTTGCTGATATATCTGATTTGTGAAGTTAACAAGGATTTCCTGTTCCAAAAAGTAAAAGTGATTGATCAAAGTAGAAATAGCAATTTAAAATTATTGTGGTAGATTATTATAAATAACTTCTCACTTTTCTAAGATTAATATGATTGGAAATGGTCTTATAATTTAAAATATTAATATTGATCCATTTTATTAAGTTTTAGGAACTTTAGAAACAAGCTTTCCACCAATTACATTTTTTAAATACTTAAAATCTCATCACTCACTAAAGATGAAGATATGTGTGCACATTTAAGAAGTGACTTTGTTGCAGTTTTTAGACAATAACTATTAATACATATATAATTGTTCAACATTTAAAAGTGAACCCCGGAGGTGTTTATCAGATTTCTTCAAATTTGCACTACATTTTGTGCAACTTTCTGGCTCACTAAAGTTAAATTCCTAAAAAGTTTTATTTTTATTTACATATAAAGTGTTGTTCATTAATTTTCTTCTTGAAAATCAGAAGATAAATCTACATATGTTGAAGTAATAAGAAAATGATTTATTTCTTATAGTACATATTGAATATATACTTTGATGAGTGAAAAAACGAGAATACATTATAGTGTCGACATCTAAATAAAATTTAACGTGTGTAGAAAATCCTAAACTGTAAGAAATCTAGTTTTAAAAATAAGAATGTAAAATGTTATGGACAAATGGTAATCAGTTTTATACTAATAAAAGTGCAGATTATTCAAATCATATTTATTTTTAGTGGCCAAGCTACACAATTAAATAAATGTAATTAATTAAACCTTTATTGAAATGTGTTATTTGTTATTTAGTTAATCAAACTAATTTTAAAGAATTTTAACACTTGACAATAGATAGTAGCCAATAGAGATTAGCAACTCGACAAGGGATTGAAATATCAAGTAAATCAATTAAATGAAATTACTTATTAACATTTAATTGATGTATTGATGTTGGTCTGTAGCTAGTAAATTACGAATGCACCTGGTTTATATTGATTGCACTTTACAAGTTACCTCATCCACTGACTACAAATTGGTACACAAACACTTTTAAAGGTTAATTTCACCATATCAGGATCACACTCAAATATAAAATTCAACAATTATGCATCTTTCATCCATTTGCATACACCCTACAACACTACTCTATAGGTAAGATGGGGGTAAATCAAGACATAATATGCCGTTATTAGAACCTGAATGGGTAATACTTGGCTAAAGACCTCAAAACTATGCCTGAGGATAGTTTGGTGCAAACATGGTGAATGTGTTCATTTCATGTCAACCCTCGATCTAGGTGTATTCCAAGACATTTTGTGCTGTAGACTTCTTCCACAATTGATCTGCAACATGACAGCACGGCCACATTCTGAGTCTGGCTGCAGAGCAATGTTTTATGACATTGGATATGGATGTATTTGTTTTGAGTTTGAGGCTGTTGAAATATTGAACACAATTGTTGGTTTCAAAAAAAGACTTCCAAAAGAGATTTTTATGTTCTACTGAAACATAGTTGGGTCACCAGCATACTGCATGACATAGTACAGTGGTGGTGACACAATGTCATTGACATATGTGAGAAACAGAATAGGACTGAGAAACAGTCTTGATTCTGCAGGACCCAGTAGCTCAACTGGATTGGATTTTTAAAGTTGATTTGAGATTTAGATTTGGATCTTAAGTTCTGTCGCTTAGAAATTGTATAAGCTACAAGTATAACATGCCGTGGATTCCAGTTTTTCAAGCAGAGTTTTGTGATCAACATGGGCAAATGCCTTTGATGTTGAGAAATTGTAGTATTTCAATTTTCTGATCCCTCGACAAACAAGTCGACCAAATTCACAACAGCGTCTATAGACAAATTATATTTCCACAACTAAAACTGTTCATCTGAAATTTGGTTTTGTTTAACCAAAATACTGCAGCATTCTCGTCGAAAATGTTTTTTTCAAAAACTGCCCAAAACTGCCATAATTGTTGAATCAGTATTTTTGCCTTGTATTGTATTCTCCATATACAGTACTGTTTTATAAGAGCCGCCTTATGCTAATGACAACTTTAACAAAATTTAGGTAGCATAACGCTGAAAATGGAACAGGCGTCTACATTTTAAAATTAAATAAATGAAGATAATGTTTAAAAAATGTATTAAGTAAAATGTTATTAATTAGGTGGTATGTTTATATTTCATTTTTAAATGTCAAATCACAAGTTGTGGCCTTCAATTTGTATTTAATGTAGTGCTTTTCATTCTTTGTTTCAGAGGATTGTACTTGGATGGTGGTAAACAGGCCAACATGAAAATGAGAATGAATGAGTCCAGTTTGTTAATATCCAAATATAATAACCAAGAAAAGAAGCATATACAGTGTTTGGATAGTTCTGAATGTTCACCTCCAGAGGTTCTTGAAGTTTATTTCGTCTTCAGTTATATATTATGATTAGCTACAGAAGATTTTGATGAACACTCTAATATTGTTTCCATGTATTATGTATTTGTATTCAAGAAAAAAATGATTTAAATTCTGTTTCATAAAATTTGTTTTGTTGAAAATTATTAAATGTTTACCTTTAAAATTGCACCTTTAAATTGGATGATGAGTTCATAGTCATATTGCATTATATGGATAACATGCGATTCACTTTAAATTTATTTAGTATTTGAGATTTCAAGTTTTTAATTTCTCAAGTACAGTAAATCTTAAACAAAGTAGAAAGGTTTTTTATTGTATTTTGATTCAATTAGTTCTGAGTAACTTATTAATTACTCTAATATTAACATTCTCTCAATGTTGATTCATAATTATTAACTCTTTGTGGTCAGATGTCTAGCATTGCAAGCCACTGCCATTTTATACTAGTTACGAGTTGATTTGTCTCCTCAGGTCTTGTGGCAAGCTCTCCTAGCTGTAATACTTTCTGAGTCATCTCCAACATATTTAGTCAATTGCTTTTATCCCTGTGATTGCATATCCATCATAACGTACCAGTAATATTTCTTTCATCCTTCTGATGTCTAAAGATATTTAAAATTTGTAATTTATTACATGTGGTTGCTGGAGAAATGGAAGAAAGATACAGGAAGCATGGACAGTTTTAGGGTTGTGCTCCCACATGAGGTGCCTTGGCAAGGGTTTCAAATTAAAAGAAATCATAAAATATACTCTATAAAAATCAGTTACATCTAATAGGAGAGTAGATACTGTTTTTATAATATTACTAATATAATGGATTTGTGAAAAATCTTGTATTACATGCTTTACTTTCCTTCCCCATTCTTCTGAGGATTGAAAAATAAACTCGCTTGGCAATGCAGTAATGCCTTCCTGCTTACAGCTTGCCTGTGCTTCAAAGTGGAGTGTATTCAAAATTCAACAAATAAAACCAAACTACCTATTAATGTGTAAACTGCAGCAGTATATTCAAATGCCCCGGGTACTTTCAAGACACTTTATATGGTCCAAGATTATGTGATTATTGGCTGAGCGTCACCGAAAATCATCTCTTAGGTGGCTTGCATAATTTCTCTTCTGGCTTTATGTCTATGTGTCTATCGACTGTCCGTTTTCCTCAGAATATCTAGAGAATTCTATGAGATATGGATCTGAAAATGAAATGACATGTAACATCTTTAGAACTGTGTCCTCTAGATGGATAATTAAATTAGATATTAGAGTTTAATATTATTTATTAACACAAAACATTGTGTGTGATAATGCAGCATGTTCTAAAATACAACTTGGCTGAGTGTTAGAGAAGCCTAAATGTATGCAAAATATATTGAGATGAAAACAAATTCTGTTCCTATACACTTTTAATTCTGTATGAATTTAATTAATATGTAGAAATTGAGGTTTACAGTTATTAATGTTTGCACAAGTAATTTGGCTGAGGGTCAGGAATATTTCGAGAGTCAATTGAGTTGTGGACTCTGCATTTTTAATATTCTTACATTTTTACATAGGAGCATTGAATCTGATAACGGTGTTTGTCCCCCAATACGATTTGGGAGAGAGTGTCACCATAACCTAATCTTTTACAACATATCTTATGATCGATTTTACCCAAGGACTTACAATTTTGTATGAAACATCATCACTACATACAGAAGATCTTGTTTGATGATAGTGCATTTTCATACATATGACTCTGAGTATCAGTGAAGCTAGTGACTTATATTTCGACAACTAATATCACAGACTTAATATTTTCTAAGAATCTTTACTTCTAAATGAAAGAAAACATTGAATTTTATGATGACACTTGTCCTTCCAGGATATTTTCCTGAGCATTAATGTGGCCTAAATATACACAGAATATCTAAAGAACGATAGGATCTTTAGACTTTACATTTTTTGTGAAACTTGATTCATACAATATTAACCGAGTTTGACAATGGGGCCTTTTAGTAAATGAGATATAGCTGAATGTCAGCAATTCAAACTACTCAGGAGTGGGGGGAAACGTTGATAATGTACTTATGGAAGTTATAATATTATCATCTGTACAATATTAAACCGAGTTTGACTATGGGGCCTTTTAGTAAATGAGATATAGCTGAATGTCAGCAATTCAAACTACTCAGGAGAGGGGGGAACGTTGATAATGTACTTAATTATGGAAGTTATTATATTATCATCTGTACAATATTAAACCGAGTTTGACTATGGGGCCTTTTAGTAAAAGAGATATAGCTGAATGTAAGCAATTCAAACTACTCAGGAGTGGGGGGAAACGTTGATAATGTACTTAATTATGGAAGTTATTGTATTATCATCTGTACAATATTAAACCGAGTTTGACTATGGGGCCTTTTAGTAAATGAGATATAGCTGAATGTAAGCGATTCAAACTACTCAGGAGAGGGGGAACGTTGATAATGTACTTAATTATGGGAAGTTATTATATTATCATCTGTACAATATTAAACCGAGTTTGACTATGGGGCCTTTTAGTAAAAGAGATATAGCTGAATGTAAGAAATTCAAACTACTAGTGGGGGGAAACGTTGATAATGTACTTAATTATGGAAGTTATTGTATTATCATCTGTACAATATTAAACCGAGTTTGACTATGGGGCCTTTTAGTAAAATGAGATATAGCTGAATGTAAGCGATTCAAACTACTCAGGAGAGGGGAGAAACGTTGATTATGTACTTAATTATGGAAGTTATTATGTTATCATCCGTACAATATTAAACCGAGTTTGACTATGGGGCCTTTTAGTAAATGAGATATAGGTGAATGTAAGCGATTCAAACTACTCAGGAGAGGGGGGAAACGTTGATAATATACTTAATTATGGAAGTTATTATATTATCATCCGTACAATATTAAACCGAGTTTGACTATGGAGCCTTTTAGTAAACGAGATATAACTGAATGTAAGCAATTCAAACTACTCAGGAGAGGGGGGAAATGTTGATAATGTACTTAATTATGGAAGTTATTATATTATCATCTGTACAATATACTTTGGGTTTGATGATGGTACAAGTTACTCCATTTGATTTTGCTGAGAGTTTTTATATTTTATTCAAATTTTGGTTATTTTAAGCACAGTTAACTATCATTAAATTGTATTTATTTGAAATGGGTTTTCTTACATAACTATTTACTAACCATAATTAGATCTTCTATATTAACACACACCCTGTAACAATATAAAATAAAATATACGTAGATGAATGGAAACTAATAAAATCATTTTGTAATTACAACTTAGGAGTACTTGGCACCATGTGTTGTGTAATAAGCTTCGCTGAGGTTGCATTAATAATTTCTAGTCTATAACTCATTTAATTCTCAAGATACTCTGCAGATCGATCATAGAGAAAAGAAATGTTTACATCCATTTGATTCTGAAAAGAAAAACTTATTGTGTAAACCTAATCAAATGTGCATTGAACTCAAATTTTGTCACCCAACTTTTATCAGTGACTTTCGAATCTATTTCTTTTTTGTTTTTCTCTATGAATAAAAGTTTATAAACAAATTACTATAATGTGTTGGGGAAGGTAGGCAAATATTTTAATAGTAACAATTTACAAGTGGTTTCACCCACAATTCCTCTGCATTGTACTGCATTTAACATTCCATGTATTTAATTGAATAGCTCCAATGAATTCAGTAACACTGTAACTAATACCAATGGTCAATGTTAAGAAATTCCAAAGTCAAAGTTCTTAGCTGTCTTAATGAAAGCATTTACGATATAATACGATGGATAGAAAAATGGACGCAATTTCCTTCGACAATTTCATGTAATTAAAAATATCATTTAGCGTCTGGTGTATTGCTTTGTAACTACAGTTGTTGTTACCTGAGTCTCTGCACACAATTTTGTAAGCTTTGTATGTGTATGATCACTTCTGGTTCGAGTGAATTATATTTCCAAGGCCAATGTTGAGTTTGCCTTTATCCTATGATAAAGAAAATCTGTCAAAAAGTCTATATTTAGGGCTTTTACATTTACTCTGTTCCTAATATTTCTGTTCTATAGTTGGTACTGTCTTGTTTCCCGATCAACAAAATAAATATAAGGTTTGAAGTAACACGTCTGAGAAGCCTTAATTACTTCAATGTACAACTAATATGGGTTTTATAACAATCAAAAATTTATAGAGAAGGTTAGATGGTAATTGTGTAATTTCTATCTGCATTGTAGTACTGAGCAAGCACTGTATTTTTAACAATTTCTAAAATAAACTGTTAAAAAGTACATTTTTTAAAGTATTTTAATATTATTGTCGGGACACTTTCTTATTCAGTCTTCAACAGAGATTGCAGAAAATGGTGTAATAAGAAGTGTTGTTACTATCTAGCTTACTCTATGGTTTCATACTATATACGTAAACAAATTAAAAATAGTGGTTTAAATTAATGAAAACATAGTTGTGCTGTCATAAAACAATGTATACAGAGCAGTTTGTATACATTTAACAAGCTACTTATATTAATATTTGACAACTACAACCATTTGGTGGGGGAAAACCCCATAAGTGAGTAAAGGAAATTTTTGTGGTCCTGTTTTCTGGCTGAAATGCTGTGGTTTCTCTGTTTCTTTTAGAGCTAAAATTTACACCTGTGTCAAGTAAGATTTTTTCTTTAGTAACTAGGTGAACAATTTGTAACATTTATAAATTTGAAAGAAAAAAATGTTTAATTGTTCTATTTTTCAGCTATGCATAGACTTGAGTGAGTTATTAGTTAACACATGTGCAGATGCAGTGGCGTAGCGAAGGGGGGGTCCAGGGGGTCCGGACCCCCCCCCCGAAATTTTAAGACATATTAAAAAATAAAGCATGGAGCAGGAGAAAAAAGGGCAGTTATCATTACTCTTGTCTACAAACATTAAATTGATTGATTTCACTGATGGAAGTGACCGTTGTTAAACATATAATTGTCCTTTCGTTTAAATCATAAAGTATCAAACGATACTTTTGGGCTCGGCCTTTCGGATAGTGTAGTGTAATCACGGTATTTCTATAGGGTGCGGTCACGTGACGTCGCAAAGTCACCTGAACCGTAACACGACGAACAGTTTAAATTAGCGACCACTTTGTTCAAATTCGTCGTGGGGACGTAAAGTGACTGCTTAGAATTAAGTTAAGACGTTGATTTTAGGTGTCATTAAACTGTAATTGATTGAGGATCGCGCTGCTGTGATGGCGGACGATGTCCTCATAGAGGAAACTGATTCAACCAAGTTCCTCGGAATGTACCTTAATCGAAGTCTGACTTGAGACAATCACATTGAAAGTACCTGCTCAAAGGTTTCTTCAGGCATTTATGCTCTACGGAACCTTTCAAAATTTTGCTCCCGGGATGTACTAAAAATGGCCTACTTCGGCCTTGTACACCCCCATCTAATGTACGAGTTGAGGCTATGGGGCAGCTGTTCTAAATACAAATTTGAGCGAATATTTAGAAGTCAAAAGAAAGCTGTCCGCATCATTTCAAAATTGAAATCCCGAAATTCATGCAGAGATGCCTTTAGGGAGCTTGGATTGCTAACTTTGCCCTGTCTCTACATCCTCGATGTCGCCCTGTACTGCTGATTTAAGTGCGAGTTCGTCCGGGGCAGGGACGTCTATCAATACGGGACAAGATGCAGGGGCAACCTTCGGTTACATCCGCACAGAACAGCCGCATTCAAACGTTTGCCATCCGAGGTTGGTGTTAAGCTGATCAACAAGCTCTCTGATGAAATAAAAAATTTGAATGAACCAACAAAATTTAAAGCTTGATTGAGACACTTTTTTGTGTCGAGGGTGTTTTATTCAGTGGAAGAGTTTATGATGAGCCGCTGGGATGAAATTTAAAGTAATTCGATCATCCTCTATTTCTGGTGGTAAAATTTCGAAGATTTAAAAACGTATGGCTGTAAGTATGTATCAGTCTTAGGAATTAGTGTGGACTGTGTATGAACGGGTATGAATGGGGGCAATTTAAAATAGATATACATATTTCTAAATAATTTAATTTGACGATTGTATGCAATTTTTATTATTGTTGACACAATAAAAGTATTATTATAATTATATTATTATTACCTCCGGTCGGAATATACCGAGGAAAAGCTCTACTGATTCAGATTTTGACGATTTTGGATTTCACTGGTTGAGTCGTTGAGATAAAAGTGGTACTTAGAATTATGTTAGAACATTGATTTTAGGTATCAATTGAACGCCGATTAATATCTATATAATTATCAAAGAAAAATTGGAAAACGCTTCCGGTCAGATAATACACCGGAAAACTCTACTGATAAGGAGTTCCGACTACTTTGGATTTCACTGACTGAGGTATTATTTAATTTTCCTTAGTATATTCCGATCGGAAGTGATTATTTTTGTTTTTTTTCTCGATAATTATATATTTATTGGTCGGCGTTGAATTAATCTCTAAATTCAATGTCCTAACATAATTATAAGTACTACTTTTACCTCAACCACTCAACCAGTGAAATCCAAAATCGTCAAAACGAATCAGTAGAGAGATTTTCTTCGGTATTTACCGACCGGAAGTGTTTTTTTCTCGACAATTATATAGGTAGTCGAGTACAGTTTTAATGATAACAAAAAATCGTCGTCCTAACTCAATAAAAAATACCACGTTTACCTCAATAACCGAAGTCCGAAGTAGTTGAAGTTCTAATCATTAGAGTTTTTTCAGGTGTATTTTTATTTCCGACCGAAAGTGATTTTTCCGATATTTATATACTTGTCTACAGTGTAATGATACAAAAAATCGTCATTATAACTCATTCATAAATACCCTAATCAGTGAAATCCAAAGTGGCCGAACTTCTAATCAGTAGAGTTTTTCCGGTGCATTTTCCGACCGTTAGTTTGATTTGTACCCGAGCAACGCTCGAAAATCGCCCTTCTTTTCTAAAGGGTTTTCGGCCGTCAGTGGCCCAATGTCCCCGAAGGGGTATTTCATTTTCTCCACAGAATATAGTTGAGTCAATTATACGCTTGAGTGAAGCTCTGTTGTGTTCTTTTTCTTTCTTTTCACTTTGGTGCCTTCTTCCCGGCCAGAATCGAACTTCGTAAAGTTTCTGTAGCTATACAAGAAAATTTGTGGTACTAGAGTTGCTGTGAGAGTTTAATTTGCCTATTACATATTTCCACTTTCTATAAGGCGTAGTTACTAAAGCTCCATGTTTTGGTAATTTCCTTTTACCAGTGAATTCATTGGCAAATAACACACAAAACGTCCCCCCGGATCCCCCGGTTTCGGACCCCCCCCCCGAACGAAATTTCTGGCTACGCTACTGTGCAGATGACTTGATAACATAGTTGGTGCTGGACTATAGTTGCAGGGTGACCAGCCTGGTCTTATCTCTGTTGTTCTTATCTGTATTGGCCTTGGATTTCAATTGGCTGAAGACAGCATTTATTCAATACTTATCAACTAGTCCAGATAGCTCAGTTGGTAGGGAGCCTATCTCTGAAAACTGTTAAACTGTAGGAGCATAGGTTGAAATCCCTCTATTGATCAATAATTTCTGTTAATTGTTTTATTGAACTAAATTATTGTATGACTTATTGTAGACGCCTATCATAATGTTGTAACATTTTCATTTATTTCTTTTTAAAATTGAATTTGAATATTTTTTTTTTCATTTATTTAGTGCTCTAAATTAATATCAACATGACATTTAGGGTGGGAAAACATTGTATTTGCTAAAATAAGAGGACATCCCCAATGGCCCTGCTATTATTCTGTCTTTACACAACAAAGGTGGTAGGAAAAAATTTAATTAATTTTTTTGTACTAATCAAACAGCATACTGTGTTATATCTTGCCTTAGGTCCTTTAAAGAAATAAAACAAATTCGTATGAATAAATCTTGAAACAAAAAAGCCTAAAGGATGCTATTACAGAGGCAGAAACAACTATGAATCATAGTAATTGTATATCTTCTATCTATCCACCTGGAAATTAAGGATATTGATTTCCCTGTCTTAATTTAATTCATTGTACCCTTTCATCATATAGTGAATTATCAGCAACCGAGCTGTGTAAACATATTGATAGAGACAATGTTAACATTTCAATACAAGACGAAATGTTGAGCTTTTTGGTAGAGGAAAATGAAAGCCTGAGAGAGGAGCTTCATTACACAAAATTTAATATATCACTCAGAGAAAATGCTATTTAGGAAAAGTTTTTTGATAATATTACATCTCTTAAAATTGAACATCTGGAATGATAAAAGTATGCTGAATATAAAGTTCAACGAAATGAAACGTATGAAGCTATATTCTGAATTAGTTACACTCCAACTGGAGGATAAAAATATGTTATTTATTGAAAAGATTTTTAAAATCTGTTTTCTCTGAAAAGTAAGCTAACCAATAGCAAGGCTTTTATCATTGATCTTGAAACTAAAAATGAAGACCTTATAACTCAACTAAAAACACAAATTAACACACAGTCACTGTGCTACAAAATACTTTAAAGGAAACAAAACAAAAACAATTCTGAAATACATCATCAACACAAGTTGTTATAAAACCATAATGAAGAGGTATTGTAGTTGCAAAATGAATTTAAACAAGCTCAAAAAAAAAGGTTGAAGAATACAAAACCAGTTTATTAGACCTTGAAAAATTAAAACAGCTTTAATAGAGGAAAAAAATAAATCTTCACAAGATTTCATGAGAGTCAAACCCCAAAATGGACTGTCAACAGAAGCTAATCAGGTTATTGCACTTACCATGACAGATAGAACTCTTATGAGCAATTCTTAACAACCACTGGCTCACTGACGATCCTATACAGTTTTATTTCAACATTCTGTCCTCTACAGTTACCAAGAAAGAAATATATCTTATGGAGCCAATAGTATCCCAATCTCTAAAATGCCATAATGACAAAAAATGATTATATCAACCAAGAAAGGTTGCAAAGTAACTATATATATAATTATACCAGTAAATAATTCAACAGTAGTAGATACACTTAGTGGATCGGGGACTCATTGGAGCTTACTTCCTTATAGCAGGGATCAAAGAAGGTTTTTAATATTTCACCCCATGAACTTGTTAAACTATGAGCATGCTAAGCAAATAGTCTCAGCCTTGGGTAAAAAACTTGAAGTGAACAAAACCTCTTATTTTACTGCGGTAAGAGTTCCACAGCAAACCAATGGTACAGAGTGTGGGATTTATACACTTATTTTTGAAGAGACCATTGTACAAATCATTTTGATGGTAAACTCTTTGTGGGAAGATTCAATCCCAAAACATTACTTAGAATATTGATCTTGCTAAGCGGGCTCAATTGATGTACTGTAAAAATCAACTTCTCCTGACAAAAAAATAGTATTATAAATGATGCACCATCCAAAGAAACTCTTCATGATACAGATTGTAGTGAAACTAAATGAAACATGGTACAGTAGTAACTTGTGGTATTCTGAGGCACTAAAGCAGAGCAGTGGTGCTGTGATAGTTAATTTATCTGTTAATAGCTATAGTGCAACCCAGTCACCCGATTCATCTTTAAACTTGCTGGTTCAAACAACCCTTCCGATAATATAGTTAAATCTCAGTCCTTTAAACTTTTCCATCAAAATATACAGCTTCTTTATTCCAGAATAAATTCATTTAAAATCATTTTTTAAGATAAAACCACAAATTATTATATTAACAGAACATGATACAAAAGAAGAAGAAACAGAATGAATTAGCATTAATAACTATACAGTAAAAGCTCCTTTTTCAAGAAAAACAAATCAAAAGGAGTTGTAATGATATTAGCGGAGGAAGGATTTGATTTGATCCGGGTGACTATGCTAAACTCTTTAACTGCATGGATAATTGAAAAGAGGTAATTCGAGTTTAGTATGTTTAGCCTACTCCTAAAATTAAAACTACCATTATCGTAAAATATATGATAAAATAAAGTAGGGGGGACTTCAATATTGATGTTTAAAAAAATGATAATGGTTATAAATTAATTATTTAAAAAATCGTTAAGGGGCCAGATATGAAGTATTTAGTACATTCTCCCACAAGAGTAGCCGAATACTCAGAAACAGCTACTGACAATTTCTCAGTAAAAAATATAGATTTAGATATTGTTAAAGTCAAATGCAGGATAACCAGTCTTTCAAATCACGATGGCACAAAAAGTGCCCTTAATTTGTTTAAATCTTATCTCTCTGACAGATCTCAATATGTAGAAATAAGTCATTTATAAAAACATAGTATAATTATAGAAGTCTCCACTCATTATAATGCTCTAAGGTTTGTATGACTCAAGGGTCTATCTTAGAGCCATTGCTGTTGTGTTACCTGAGCGGTATGGACAAGGCTCTGGCACATAAGCCTAATAGTGAGATTTGCCTTTATGCCGATGATGTAAACGTAGTGATATCATCAAAATCTCTAGAAGAATTATAAATTCATACAATTAATGAATTGTAAAATATTGCAAATTCAATAAAAAAAAACATAATTTACTATTAAATTTAAAAAAAAAAGACAAATATAACATTTAAAACACCCCAAAACAGAATGTTAAAGTACTCAACAATAGTTTGTGATTCATTCCATACTGAAAAAAATAGCACAAATTTTCTAGGGTCAAAAATAGATCATATATGATAGAAAAATTGATCATTATCCAAATTGGGATGTATATGATCATAAGCTCTTAATTAAAATAAATTCCGGTGTCTATGTACTAACAAGAATGAGTTATTAAATATCGGATCTAAAAACTTTGAAAAATGTATATTTTGCTTATGTTCATTCTTATGTTTCCTTTTAGACTGCCATATTTGGATCAACCAAACAAATAATTATGGATAATATTTTAAAACTACAAAAAAAGTTTGGCTGAGGCTAAAACATGATTCAGCTAAAGAATACCTTAAATATTTAAACATTTTTCCCTGTTTATGGTCAATAAATTTTTTAGTGCTTAGTCACCCTTACAACACTAGAGCAAAATACAAAATTAACCCAGCTCATAGGCTAAAGTTTTTGGAAAAACCTACTTTATATTAGGAATAAATTTTAAAAATATATACCACAAAAATATACAAACTGAAAATGGCCCAAAGTTAAAAAAAAGTACTCAAAGATTATTTAATCAACAAGGCCCTCTACTTTATTGAGGAACTATCCACCTCTCTCTAATTTGAAATTGAGTTTCATGAATTGAGGATGTAAATATTGTAAATATTAATTTAAATTGTAATTATTTTTAGTTTATAGAATATAGAAATTAGATGCTATTCAATGTATAGGCCTACACATGTACATATAAAAACGAATAAAGAATTTTGAATTGCATTGAAATTTAGAATCCAATATGGGACTTTTCATTACTTTATGAACCAGTAGGGAATAGCTGGGAGGAATATTTTAAATACGAATAGGCTTATGTTTATAACAGAAACCCTAAGAATGTTCATCTAAAATTTCAGTTCAATCTGTTGAATAGTTTATGTGTAAAAAGCAAATCAAGCAAATAAAGACATTTATTGCATTATTAGTTAGTCAAATGTTAAAATCTTGTACAATTATTCTTGTTTATACATTTATTTATTCTGCTATTTTCTTGTTGTTGTTATGGTTACTCATAAGACCAATGTAAAGATATTCGATAACGCTCAACCAAATTCAGAGTAGTGACATAAAGAATCATGGAAACCAGTATTTCTTACACACACACACATACATATATATATATATATGTTGTGTGTGTGTGTGTGTGTGTGTGTGTGTGTAAGAAATATGTATTTCAAATATATATATATATATATATATAATATATATATGTAAGAAAATATGTATTTCAAATATATATGAAGCATCATGCAAAATTTCAAGTCCATAGGTAAATTCATTTATGTGAAATTGTGCGTATATTCAGACAGAAATTAAACTCTTCCAGCTCCTTGAGGGATAGGCTTCGCTAATATTTGGATAATAAAGGAAAGCCTTTTTGTAACTTTCATGTAAAAGCCAACATAAATATCACTTCACATATTACCACGTAATGGGCTTTAAAATGATTTTTAAGAAAAGCAAAGTTAGTTTTTAATACTAGTGTCTTGATGATTTCATGTTTCTGGGACAATTACTATAGGTATTACAACAGTTTTTTTGTAAAATTTGAATTTGTTTGAGTTTTATTTTAAGATAATCACATGTCCTCAGAATAATAATAATAATAATAAAAAACATATTCACTTATGAAAATATTATATTATAGATTCAGAAAGTACATTAAATGAAGTTTAGCAGAAGGCACTTTCAATCAATCAATCTTTATTGCCCATAGACAAAAATGTTGTCATAACTAATTAACTAAAACTATATAAAACCATACAATATATAACTAATAAGACCTATCAAAAAACACTTCTTCAATCAAATAAAATTCTTTTATTGATCTTTATAATAATCAAGATATATTATTGTGTAACATATAACTAACTCACTTTTTGCCGGTGATCACCAAAATGGTTATTTTTATTCACAATACACATACTTGCAAGTTCTTTTTGACAACTAATAGACACGTAGAAAATATTTTGTGTCATCAATTGTAAAATAATTTGTTCTAACACATGTACACAATGTAACTAGATTCTTATCAACACTTTTAAAGTGATATAATATTTGTGTTGTTATTAAGAGGTACACTTAATGTATGAAATATTTGCTACGGTTGATAGTTTGCAAGCTCCATTTTCAAAGGCTTGCAACACTTTAAACTATGTAATAATTAACATTTTAAAACAACAATAAGTATGATACCACAGAACCAAAAGATAAATTGTGCAGGTTTTTTATATAATTCATATAACTAATTGTCTATGACATGACGTGTGCGACATAGCAAGGATACATTTTTATGTAGATTATGATATATTCCATGGTGGTAAGGTAAAAGGCGCATGGAACGAAATAACTAGACTTGCAAGCTGGTAAAATCTTTTTTGAATAAAAATATACTTCAATCATTAATTAGTACTAAGTTAGTAAAAGCGTTATGATTAATTAATGTGTTACTAACAAATGAAAACTTTACAAACAATCGTAATAATACAGCTAAGTTTAATAAGTGCATAAAAATGTGTTTTTATTATTGATTTTTCTAAGCATTCTTCGTAAAATAAATCTTTTAAATGAATGTCAAAAATATGAAAAAATTAGACACATTTTGTAACCTTTCAAAAACTAATAATACTTTTACTGGCTCAACAGATAGTTTCACTGGTGCATTAAATATTGCATACCCTGCTTCCAGAAATGATATATTTAAAGCATAATTTCAGTCAATTCTCTGGAATGAATACGCAATTGTTGAACTGCATTGTTAACTCAAATGCACAGTTTATTTGTTATTATAGATGGTTTACTAGTATCGCTTAGTGTTTATATTTGTTTGATAGTTATGCTGACATATTTTCCAAATGTGTTTGATATAAACTAGTTAAATAGGTACTAGAATTGCAATTGTAAGAATTAATAAAACATGGCAAGTTGAGTTTGGTTATCAATATACCTAGTAAGAAATATTGTGTCAGGTATACTATGCCAGTTGTTTCAAGCAACAGTTTTAATCTGTAAAGAAGAAGCTCTGTGTACAGGGTGTTCACAAAAGGGTATAACAAACTTCTTTGAGTGATAGTACTCATCATTTTAAACAAAAAATGTAATATTTTGGTCAATTTTGGTAATTAATTGGTCAAGAAATGAGATCTTTAGCCGATATAACCGCAACTTTGCATTTTTAACAAAAACATTATTATCTTTAAACCTTGTTAAAATAAAGAAAAGAAACCAAATTTTCTCATAGATTTTAACAGATAAATGGAACATTGGAAAAAGTAATTGTGTTAAATTCTTTAATATTGACAATATGATGTCTTTTAAAGTCAAATAACCAAAAAGAAAAAACACAGCAATGTTATAAAGTTTTATTAATTGCTGCAAGAAAGAAAACTTCTGGTCAGCTAACTTCTACAGGACTTGAAAACACAACGCATACAATTTGATAGCTGGTAAAAAAAAGAAAATCTTTCTGAAGACTTAAAACTCATGCAAAATGGAAAACCATGTATGACACACATTCAGTGACTCGCTCCCTTTCTAGACAAAAAAGGAATAATGCAAGTCTGATGCAGACTTTGAAACTCCTCACTTCACCTCACTGCTAAGCATCTAATCCTCTTACCTAAATATCATATTGTGATCAACATACTAATTGATTATTTTCATGTAGAATATCTCCACGCTGTCTCAAAGCTTCTGGATATATCCGCATGCAGTATAATACACACAACAATATTTAAATGCATTAGATGTTTTTGTATGACACGTAAAATCACTGCCCCTCTCATGGGAGACCTACCTTCAGGCCGTGTAGTGTCTAGATTCAAGAATTCTACTCTTTGTTTTGCAACCTCTGATGTTGACAATGCAGAGCCATTTCAAGTAATAGTAAACATATTTAAATGAGAGCAGGCTGTCACAGTTTACATTTACATCTTTATTTGTTTCACAACAAAAGCTATACAGTTAGAGGCAGTACAAACCTGACTGCAGAGGCTTTCATCGCTTCACTCACCTACTTCATGACTAGATGCGGCTTGGTAAGCAATTTACATAGTGACTGTGGCACAAACTGTGTAGGAGCGGCTGCTAAACTTAAAAAGACCTTCCAAGAAACGTTTAAAGAACAAAAAACTTTTTGCAGAAAAACCAGATAAATTTTTTTCACTTTTTACTACCACACACTCCCCACATCAAGAAGGATTATTGGAAAGAGCAGTTAAAAGTGCAAAAACATGAGCTACACATCGTATGATTAAAAACCACACTTTAACATATGAACAAGTTATAACACTAACATCCCACATTGAGGCAATGTTGAAACTCAAGACCCATTGTGCCACTTTTTGCAGACCCAAATGACCTGGAGCCTCTCACCCCCAAACACTTTCTGGTTGGAGGACCCATCACATCCATCGTGGAGCCTCAGCTTCTTACTACACTTTCCAACAGACTGAGAAGATGGCAGTTAGTTCAGGCGTTTTACCCAGCACAATCTGGAGCAGATAGCAACAAGAGTACCTCCAGATGTTACAGTCCACATCCAAGTGGAATACTTCCCAGGACAACTTCAAGATTGGAGACCTTGTCGTTATCCATGATTCCAATGCACCACCTCTCACCAGGAAACTCAGCCGTATCACAGAGTATTTCCAGAAGCTGATTGCATAGTTCATGTCATCCAGCGGAAACTACCAATGGGAATTCTTAGTAGACGCTGCTATCAAACTTTCCTGCTTACCTCTCAACTAAAACCTAGCTCAGCATAGCTCCAGAATCTTAATGTTTATTTATTTTATTATTATTCTAAGGCAGATTTATATTTTCCTTTCTATCACTCTTATTGAAGCCAGTGCTACAATGGGGGTGGTAATGTGCCATTTTACCAGTTCTTGAAACTTAACTTTATAAGTTACATTTCATTGCAAAAATATTAAAGGCTGTTTAATAAAATTTTACTTAGTCCAGGAATTAAAATCTGATTACTGAGAACTTCAGCACCATGTCAGTCTTGAGTTTGAGTAAAGAATCATTAAGCACATTAAGACATTATTACAAAATTAAATAAACTGTACATAATTACCACATGTTGAACTCCGTACAAAACAGTTCTTAGACGTAAACATTTTTGGTTTCCTGTGCCAACCGGGGAGGCGGAATCCCTATCTCTGTAATGTAACATAAGGTAAATTTTCTCAAAAAACTATCTCAAAAACGCATGAGCGAAGAGCCTTGGACGAGGGTTTGTACACAAAAAAATTATCAAATAAAAAAAATTATAAAAAAGGTACAAAATACTCACACTGCAACGAAGTATAAGCCTAATAAGCCCAAACACAGGTGAAGAAAAAAATAAGAACATGAGGAATCAGACAACAAAAGCACCAAAAGCTCTCGTGCAGTTGGGGATAAGTTGTGACAGCCACGCTCGTCATCTTGCCGGACTGGTGGGGAAACTGGTGGCTCCTGCAACAAGGGTGAGTGGCATCTGCAAGCCCGGGGCCATAGCTGCTCAACATCCTGAGGCTCTCCCCAACACACAACTCACATTGCGAGGTTGCTAATTGCGGAAAGCAATGATCTGGCAGACGGCGAACAGAAGAACATATATCTTCACTTAGAGAGGCAAATCGCGGCTAAACCCACCATCACCGAGATGGTCATCATGACTCTCCCACACCCGCCACGACTTGGAGCCTGACAATCCCATTCACTTAGAGACAGCGTTGGTAAATACTTTCATTCAGGAGCTGGCTGTGAGACATTGAACTCGCGTGGTCGAATTCAACATGATCAGCCGACAGTTGTTTCACAGCCCACGGCCAACACCTCACCATGAGCGGCAAGCGTCAGCTGGCGGAGCTTGTGATGGAAAGCCTCGCTGCTGAATGTACGGTGACTTTGAGGAAGACTGAAAGCCCCGCAGCGAGGGTGCGCCGTCAGAGACTTCGGAGCCATTCGTCCTCCCACACGACTCCTATGCCGACGCGGTCAAGAATACTTTAGTCAAGAAAACATGTTTTTTTAGAGGACTCCTACAACTGTATTAAATTCAAATGACTTTATTTGTATCTTTAGCCAAATCCTGCCCGAGTCAGGTTACTGATGACGGCATATTAATGGTCTGATTTACCCACATCTTACCTACCGATTGGTGTTGTGGGGCTCTAGTGCAAACAATCAATTTTTTGAGAGCCTTCATACTTCAAAAGAAAGCGATTCGAATAATTGCAAAATTGAGTTTTAGAGATACGTGCCGACCAGCCTTCAAAACACTTGCAACTGTTGGACTCTGCCCTGTCTGTACATCCTGGAAACAGTTTCATTCTGTATGTCTAAATGTACCCTGATGAGGGGCCGTGACATTGCACGGATATGAAGACAAGAGGCAGAGACAACTGCC
>NW_025784963.1:0-23564 GCF_021130785.1 Homalodisca vitripennis | reverse complement strand
AACTCAGAAAAAATAAGTGCCAAAATAAGGATGCAACCTCGGATTGGAATGAAAGATAATTACATGCTTAAAAAAATGTTGCATACGTCTTTATTTTGATGCTATAAAAACTTACCTCAAAAAGAACTCTCATATAATTCCCACCGTCGTACGCGACTTTGATGATACTTAAGGTATCAAAGTTCACGGAAAATTCAGTTTGAAGAGAATGTTTCCGTTATACAATTTCTTCTAACCACTTCAAAGTCATTTAGCCGTAAGGGAAACGAGATGATATTTTGCAAAAAAAAACTGAATTGTTCGTTGGAACTTTCGAAACTTAAATATCCTAAAGACGCGTACCACAGTGATTATACGACCACTTTTGAGTGCTAAGTTGTTATACCCATCAAAAATAAAAGGACCGTATGCCAAATTTTTTAGCTTTATTATCTTTCATTTCCTCGAGGTTGCATCCTATATTTTACCGGACTACATTCATAACATCTTGTTTATTAAGGTTGGATTACATCAGCAGTCGTTCATATTTTAAAATGCCAATTAGATGATTTAAATTCAATCACTAGCGTGATCTGGGCAATAAACATTTTGATAGTTAACCTTTTTATTTACTGTCTATACAATACACATTACCTGATTTAAGGACGGGTTTACTTAATATTTGATTAAAAATTTAAATGTAAAACAGATAATTTCATCCAATTTTTTTAAATATATAAACTGAAGATTGTTAATCAAGCTGTTGTTGTGCCAGTTTAATTTGGATTATGAAACGTTAAAAATCTAAAAATATTGCTGCCTTGTACCTTTGTATTTATGGGAAATAAATTTATCATTTAGTTCATTTTTTCTGAATTTCAAAATAATTCCAGGTAAACTTTTTCTCTATATTTTGCTTCATAACAAAAACCATTCCTCCGTATTTCAATGGACATTTTACAAAAAGAATATTAACCGAATCGGTCCCAGCCGTTTTTTCTTGAGATTTAGCGCCTTTACTAACACATTTTAAGGATTCATTTCTTATTTTCAACGGAAGAGATTGGAATACCAAAATTAAAATTCTCTGTAGTTTAAATTTATGGCCTCAGGTTTTATCATAAACCAGGATCGTATTCGAACCTTGGTCAGTCTTTTAAAATATATTAGGATAAGGATATCAATCTTTTCCTAGAAAAAGAAAAATAAACCTGAAGTATACTTGAGTATCAAAAGAAAACGGGGTAATCCAACATGAAAATAAAAAAATTTATAAAATATAAATAAAAACGAGATCGTCTAAATTGTGTTGGTAAGCGCTAATCTCAAAAAACAGCTGGACCAATTTGGCTGATTATTTTTTTTAAAATATATTCCTTTGCAAGTATCGAGGAAGGTTTTATTGAAGAGAAGGAGTAGGAATATTTTTCCCAAAAATATTTTAATCATTCGGGGAAATAATAAAATTATTTATGGACACAGTAATTCAATTAACTGGAACGTGATACTTAAACAACTGTTGACCTCTTTCAGCTACAGTTCACCATAAAGGAAAAATTTACTTACATATAAGTTTTAGAAAGAAATAAAAGTAGTGTCTTCAGATGTAAAGATGAAGTTAGTATAAAACCAGTGACGAATAAACCGTGAATGAATTGAAAATAGTAGTTTAAACACTGTTATAATTGAATCTTTGTACAAAAAAGTAATCTAAACTGACTGGCTCCCTTGATGTTGCGTATTGCATGTTTACTGAAGTTAAAGGAAAAGTAAAGAGATGTAACACTCATCCCCTTCTACCAGAAGCAGAATACAAGCGACGGAAGTAGGATAAGTAATGTGTAGATAACCTTACTTACGTACATATTTTTTCGATCGGGTTAAAATTTCATAATCACTTATAGCACCAGATACATCGTAAATCGGAAATAAACGATTTTTAATCAAAGTTCGATTCCAGTTCCACATACTTTATTGATCAGTTGCAACACCATACTCAACTTTAAATAAATTAGACCGCAAGTGATCTTAAACGGTCGGAACTCACACTTTTACACCTCAGTAACTCTTTAGTCTTATGTACGTATATATATATATATATTTTCTTCATCGATTACAAAAAATAAAACTGTAAACATGGCTCTGAAATATCTTAGACGAGGGATGATATACAGGGTGTTCATGAATATCCTGTATAGTTTTTTACTCAAGTAACTGTTGAAAACCAATATATACGTATACATTTTCTTGATCCGAGCAAAAGAACAAAACAAACTCAACTGTAGAAGCTAAATAAATTAACCCGGAAGTGGACTTAAACGACCGGAACTGACACTTTAACATCAGTAACTTTGTAATCGAACTATATATCATTCTTAATTGGGACAAAAAATAAACACTAACTATGGTACTTAAAATATTTTAGACCAGAGATAAATTACAAGTGTTGATGGTAGAGGCTTTTTGGCCCAATTTGGTGAGGAAAGCCAACATATGTATATTGTAGTTACGGTGAATAGGACCTTATTTTCGAATAACCTTCGTTGTACACATTTCCTTGATCAGGTCAACAAATTAGACCGTTTAATCGTCTGTAACTGATTAATTTTGGTAAACTATAACTATGGCTCTTCAAACACCGACAGAAATTAAATATAAAACAGATGAAAGTTGAGGCTTTTGACCAAATTAGGTGTTTGAGACTTATATATATATATTTTTCATGCGGAAAATCTAAAATAGAGCCAGTCAACGTTTTATTTAAAACTGTGAATCTCTCAACCATGGGTAGTCTAAAAATATTAGAGGCTCAATAATGCTACGCCCTTCGGTTTTTAAAATTGGGTGTAAAGCCACGGATAACTTCCTAGGATACATATAAAATTGTTTAAAAAGTTTTAGTAGAAGACATATGTTCTATTTTAATAAATAAGATCTAATAATTTTAATTATTGGCCTTATCAAAATTTCCATAATGATTTAAATCTTCAAATATTTCGGCCTCACTGTGGATAGCTATTTCCCAGCCAATATATTTTAAAACGAAACTCAATTTAACATTGTTTCAGTTTGGAATTCAGATAAATTCCTAATAATTAAAAAAAATGTTTCCTTTTATTAGGTGCTACAAGCTTATATGCATTGGGATGTAAGAACTTCTCTTAGAGTATTGGGTAATATTCCTGTAGAGTTTTATTTAATGACGCTGAAAACAATTGACGTTTAAAATATGTACTTAGTAAAAAAATGTGTAAAAGTGAAACGAAAGAATGTTTAAAGAACGTTCAGCAGCACAGTGCCGAAAGTTGAATGTGCTAACTGGGGTTTAATAAATGGGACTGAGGAGGGCACGAATTAAGAGCCATCTCCAGCCTGAGACGTAAGCCTCTCATCTTCTCAGACTGTGAAAGGAGATTATTGCAGAGATTAGGTTCACATGCCACTCGGCGTTGTGGCTTTCCAAGCATTTTAGCGTCGTCCTATGATGCGATCGACCCAGCATTTCACACGCTAAACCTTTATCTTAGTAATATTGATTGAATTGTTTACTGAACCATTTACGTAGTTGAAAGTAGTCACTTGAAGTGCTCTACTCTGTGATTTTCTTTTCACAGGGTTCGATCCCAAAACCCACATATTTTAATGATCATTGCAATACCATACTCAACTGAGGAACTTTAAATAATTTAGGCTGGAAGTTATTAAAAAAATATTTACTGAATTTGATTATATTATCCCACACTATGATTCGTTGTGTATGTTCATTAATGTGATGAAGCTGTATTGAGGGGTTACCATATAAAACATTAAATAACATGATTGATACTAATTATCCAAATTCTCATAATTTTGCTGTCGGAAGGAAATTTTACTAGATTGAGAGTTTTTAAGAAGCCATCCCCAAGGAAAATAGGTTTTCACACACTCAAAAACTTTGAATACATTAAGCTTTTTCTCTAACATGGACGAATACAGGTACACTGTAATGTGCACAGTTACCTACTCGAAGAACACTTACATCATTGGAAGGAACCTAATTATTTCTCTCTGCGCCTTCCGATAGTTCAAACTCCCATATAGAACTCTAACTCGTCTTTCCCAAAGCCACTCTACAGTCAGTGGACATTTATTGAAAGAATTTGGATTTTTTTATGGATTTCACCACATTCCGAGATCCGCAATCCGATCTCTTTCTCAGGTGGGAAACCTAACCTATAGGTTACAAACTCAGTTAGACTGAGCAACACATAACTAATGCGTTATAACATAAAAACTTTATTATTGTTATGTTTCACAAGCAGCTATAGTAAAAACGAACTTTATGTTTAACCCGTAAGACCTTTGCTAATTCCCAAATACTCTTACATCATTATATTTCGTTGTAGAAATCTTTTTTACGCATTACTTACGCTTGTACGCATACAAATGCTTTTTACGTTTTTCTTGTAAAGTTAACTTTTTGAGTATTAAACAATAAAGTTTGAAGAAATGTTTGAGATTTTTTAAGAAAAGGGAGAAAACTATTGAAAAATCCGAAAAAGAATTCGGATGCGTGTTTATTGTATATTTTAAACAATGAATATCTACAATAAATAATTAATGAACAAAAATAATGCCAATAATGTCTTCGAGGTTTACCATTGATGTTATAGGATTACATCAAGATAGCCACCAAAGCAGATGGATCTTAATGATGTGAAATTCACGAAACAATCCGTTCACCATAATTAACTCTGTATTGCAAGTAAACGTTTTTATATAATTCTGAGTCCGTATAGTATTTTAATTCATCATTTAATTTTTGTATTAATGCTATATATTCCGGATTAGAATTTTAAAATCGGGACTATGCAGAGTTAACGGAAGATAGAGTGTGAGAGGAGAAGGAAAATATTTATAATATCTGGACTCATCTAGGCTAATCTTGGTTTCAAAGTTCAAAGATGTGTGTACATCTAGAGGGAGACGTCAAGTAGTTAGGCTAATCCAGCCAACATTCAAACTATTCAAATTACATCAGAGTTCGTCTCAGACATTGACTCAGCTGCCTTTGATCAAACATAACCTAGTTAGTTTGCATATACTATAGTGGCTGATACTCGAGAAGATACCCAATATGTAATTCAATTAGCGAAAACTGTTACTGCAAATTTAGTGCCGTTTTTGTATCCTTGATCCACATTCTTAATACCTTTTGTGGATATATCTAAAGGATACCACGTTCATCATTGGCTTCAAACCGCTGTAATTTACAACCGACACGGTTGGAGCTATGACGAAACAAATGAAATTCCCAACATTGCCCTGACTAAGCGTTAGTGAAGCCTATCACTCGAGGGACTGGGAAATATAATTTCTGTCCGTCTGTCCGCATGATATCTCAAGAACAAAATAACCTAAGTCTTAAAATATTGCACGAGGCTTAAAAATGTGTTATTTTTAAGAAATGTACAAGAAATAAAGCTTTAGGTAGTTATATCCTTGTTTTATCAATAAACGTATTAATATATTTAGGAAAAATGTAATTTCCTCAAATCACAATAAAAACATGTCACTATTAGAACTTTTAACTAATTAACATATTTTTAAATTTACATGTTTATCTTCAGACGTTTTTATATGGGACCTAATTTCAAAATGACCATAATTTTCTACTTTAGGTAAATTAAAACAAACAAAAATTACAAAACTAAAATCAATGCACTAACTTAAAATAACCATGTTACGTATTTATAAATATATTGCATCACATAAATCTAAATTGTTTACTCTCCAAAGAAGAACAAATGTCGTAGATGGAATTGGTTGAACTAATTAAGGATTTCGTCTATACAGTAATAGACCTATTACATTTAGATTATTTAGTATTTTAAATGCACGACATCTCCTTATGTAAGACATAAAATATACTATAAGTTATAGACATTACACCAGTCTTATAATATTTTGAAATATCATAGTTTGAACTTATCTTGAGCATTTATTAGTAGCCTTAGTGCTTAGCACTAAATTTAAATACAACCACGCTGAATTCGATATAGTGATCTTAGTTCTTATCCCCTAAGAAGTAGGTTTTACATTTAAAATGTTCTATTTCACAAAAACTCTGAATTTATAAACCCCCCACCGTGTTATGGACCAAAAAAAATGGATACCAAATAAGTATTTTCTTCATTATAAATGATATTAATATTGAGAATCCTATGAATTTCAAAATATTTTGAATTAAAATCAGTGTTTACGTCTTCTGCCTTGCAATTTTTCAAGATACATTTCTGAATATTTCTTAAACAATAAGGCAACAACTTATAAATAGAGTTATGAAATAATATTCGAATAGTGATATGAAATGGTAATGAGTTCCCTATTTGATTTTTGAACCAAAATAAGAAAAAAGCCCTTATGTTTAAATACTCATTAGCTTTCATCTCACTGTATGCATGTTTTTGTGTAATAAACACTAACAATTTAAAAACAAATCTCATTGAAAAAATTTAAACTTTATCCTGATTTTGTAATTGTTCAGTAGTCATATTAAAAACTCACATATTTAAAACAACCTACTTCGTGTTTAAAATTCGAAAGTATTACTATTATTTCAATTGAAATATAATAAAAACTATTACATTAAGAAATAAAACTGTGTTGGTGTAATTTTTATTGTGAACCTGCAATAACTACGTATGACGAAATTACGACATGGTCGATACTAATGATGGCATGTAGTAAACCTGCACTTGTACACTACGTATTAGTGTTGAACACGTCATTATTGCTGATGGCGGTACAACATTACTTTCTTTTGATGTTTTGAACTAGATGTTGGTCGATTTATGACATAAAACTTGTGTCACGTTTAAATTGTGGCGTTAATATACTTTTTTTGGTAAGAACGTTTATTTAAACACACATACTGTTAGAACGAGTGCCGAAAGGTAATTTGTCTTTTCTAAGTAAGCAACTTGGATTTGCTTTGAATGTAGAAAAATATTCCTTGACAGAAACAGATAAAAAGACACAAGCGTTAAAAATATTTTTCTACATTCAAAGCAAATCCAAGTTGCTTACTTAGAAAAGACAAAAATACCTTTCGGCACTCGGTAATTATATATACAGTATATATAAATATTGGATATATATCCTGTAGTGGCGGAATTTCACTCTCTTCGTTTAATTTTTATTACAGTCATTTCATTATTATTGATGTGTCTGATAGTCAGTTCTAAGCGTATCCTCAATGGAAAAAATATAGCCTGAGAAGTAAATTAACATTGAAACTGTCAACCGTTTCGATTCTCATCCATGACCACTACCAAAACTAACATGGATTACCTTTGGAAAACCTTTCTGAGGTAAAACTCTTCTATCGATTTCAATAAAATTTGCTTTATGCTTTTGGGGTTCAATTTGGCTATTGACTACTGTAATAATGACTAGCTCACGAAAAACGAAGTGGGGCTCTACGGTAAAGTGTAAATTAGATACTAACTTCATCTTTGCAATCTGACAATCCTGATCAAGGACTGCATAATTATCTTATACTTTGTAAAACTTAAACGTAAACAAATGTTTCTGCCTTTGTAATAAACTTTAGCTGCAAGATTAAACAGCTATGTCAGTTCTCTATGGATCATGTATCGTACATATTTGTATTATTTTCTCTAATAAATAAATATTTCGGAAAACTTTTCCTACTTTCCACTTCAGCAAAACCCTGTACCGTATACAGAGTGAGTTTTATGTCCCGGCACACCTAGATATAATTTAAACGACCCGAGATATCTATGTGAAACCTTGACCCTACCTATTATAACATATTTTTTTTTAATTTTTCAAGTTGTTGAAAATTTTTTGCCCCCTTTTTCTAAAGGGGGGTAAAGGGGGGTAAAGGGGGGCAACTAAAATTTTTCAAATACAAACCCCTATCATGTGACCCCCTCATTTTAAAGGGAATAAAAAAAGAAATCCAATAATCCAAACTAGAGGTCTCTACTTTTATTGTAACAGATTTTATGACAAATTTACAATAATAAAATCAGTAACTGTCTTGTTTTGTTTATCGTAACATGAGTCAACACTAACGCAAATTCTAAAAACAGTTACCTGTTTTAAATGTAACAGGCGTTCAAAACTGTTCGCCTTCGGCTGTTTGACAGTGTGCTAGACAGTGTGTAAAAACTTGAGACATGATAGGGGTTTGTATTTGAAAATGTTTAGTTGCCCCCCTTTACTCAATTGTAAATTTGTCATAAAATCTGTTAAAATAAACGTAGAGACCTCTAGTTTGCATTATTGGATTTCTTTTTTTATTCCCTTTAAAATGAGGGGTCACATGATAGGGCTTTGTATTTGAAAATTTTTAGTTGCCCCCCTTAAGAAAAGGGGGAAAATTTTTTAACAACTTGAAAAATTAAAAAAATATGTTATAATAGGTAGGGTCAAGTTTTACATAGATATCTCGGGCCGTTTTAAATTATATCCAGGTGTGCCAGGACATAAAACTCACTCTGTATATCCCTCCGTACGTCAATGGATTATATTTAAAAAATAAATCAGCCGAATTTGGTCCAGCTGTTCTTGAGATTGGCGCTTACTAACACATTTAGCGATTCATTTTTATTTACGGTATATGTATATTTAAAAAATATTTATTGGGATTCTCCGTTTTTTTTTATAACGTTTAGGGTCATAAACATCGAAAAACCATTTCCTTTATTTTTATGAAGAGTCTTTACGTAATGTTCAATAGTCCTTCCTACGTAAAACATAAATAATATACAACTGGTTCGGTATATTTGATATAATATACAAATAATTAGTACATCAACATTTTCAATAACCAATGTTTCCAAAAACAATCAAGTCATTTAAAGTGTTCTTCTGGGATTTCTCGCTCTACGTATTTCATAGCCCCCCTCCACGTGGTTAAAATAGGGATTCCTATTTCACGATTAGATAATGGAGAGTATCAGTTATAAGGTAGCAAATGAATATCCGTAATAATTACACGTGATCATTAAAAGTCACTTAATTTTTAAGACACTGACATGGTTTTGCGAATTACAAAACCATTCTATTCTGAGTGTTATAAATAGTAATACTGCAAATATTTTTAATTTCAACTCTTTGGAATAACATGTAATTCAACTTCAGTAGTGTCCCTTTTTACAAAGATTTTTCAGATTTTTAAAACTGTCGTAGGTATTAAAAACTGTGGAATGTTCACTTAAAATAAGAATTGGGCCTTTTCTCATATACTGAGAGCAACTCTGCTCTTTTTTTATAATTATGGATAATATGTTGTATTTTTCATTATTTTTTCTTCAATTGTCTATGTTAAAAAGAATCGTTTGTAACCGTACACTTTGTTCGTAGAATAGTGACAAATATAAACATCCTTCCAGGATCTGTATAGAAAATAACATGTTTAATCCATAACATTATTTTAACTTGCAATTTGTAAAATATTTATCACCACATGCCAATATTTTAGGTACATGTTCAGATCATAGAAAAGTTTTTTAAAATCACAGAACTGGTTTTTCCGCTTAGGAAAACTAGGGAATTTATGACAAATATGAATAGTTGGTATCCTTGGTTCTAATCAATAATGCAGCGCGCAGGTCTACCACTACCGCCGCCACACAACCAAGTCCACTCACTCCTGTTTTTTTTTTTTTTTTTTTTTCAAAAGCTTTATTTCTGGTTCAATTACTACAAGTAAATAATTATACACAGAAGTTTGAATCATAGAGAACAGAAGAACATAGAAATATTAACATTAGTGGGTTTGCTCCAATGGAGACACCCTATAACATAATACAGTTAACAGAAAATAAACAATAAAATTAGTACTTGACAAACAATGTAAGTTTCAAATTATAATAAAATGTCTTGAACAAGGACGTGCTTTCAGTCTTCTGTTGACAGTTCTTTGGCCAATGTTAAAATGGACAGCACCTGTTGATTGGTCCAGAGTTTCTAGAAATGTAGCACTTAGTTTTCGGATGTAGTCACAGATGGTCGGAATTTCTAATTCATTATGAATCTGTCGGTTTCTAACAAACCATGGAGAATTTGTTGCTATTCTCAAAAATTTGTTTTGGAATACTTGAAGTTTGTTCATTTTTGATTTATGGAGGCAAGGACCCCAAAACTGGACAAGCATAAGTTAAGAGGGGTCTGAATATTCCCTTGGTAGGATTTAAAAGAGCGCATTTAAGTTTAAGAGATGATCTTCTATTGATAATTGGGTACATTTGTGCCAATCTTGTGTTTGCTTGATTTAATTTTGAATTTATGTGCTGTTTATAAGTAAGTTTAGAGTCTAATAAGACACCCAAATATTTAACAGTTCTGTCATTTTCATTCCATGGTATGATGTTATCTTGAATTTCTATATTCCTTAAGGGATTGAATTTTCTTAGCGAAAATATTTTCGCTTCACATTTTAGATGGTTAAGTGCGATTTTCCAATTAACGAACCAATCCAACAGTAGGTCTGTATCAGTCTGAAGCATGTCAAACTGCTGTGTCAATGTCTTGATGTTGGGAAATCAAGGCAGTGTCATCAGCGAAAAGAGCAAGCGTAGAATGAGCTGGAAATGGGTAGGTCATGCATGAACATATTAAACAGGATAGGTCCTAAAATTGAGCCTTGTGGCACACCAGCCCGGATCTGTCGAACAGTGGAATGAGTAGAATTTATTTTTACTGAAAAAGTCCGGTTTTCTAAAAATGATTCGATGATGTTTTGCAAGTAATTTGGAAGTCCAGTTTGAAATAGCTTATACAGAAGGCCTTTGTGCCATACTTTGTCAAAGGCCTGAGCAACATCCAGAAACAAAGCAGCAGAGTGTCTTTTATTTTCAAACCCTTGCACTATTGTTTGTGTTAACCTCGCAAGTTGCTGCCGTAGTAGAATGTTTTGCCCTAAAACCGAAATTGGTGGGGAGGAATACATTGAGCATCTTCAATGAATCTGCATAGTCTCTTCTGTATTAGCTTTTCAAAATACTTTTGCCAGAGTGGGTAGTAGGCTGATGGGTCTGTAACTAGAGGGATTTCTAACAGGCTTACCGGGCTTGTGGATAACAATAACTTCAGCATGTTTCCAGGATTTAGGAAAGTAACCAACGTGTAGGCATGCATTAAATAAAGTTTTTAATAGCTGATGGGCTGTTGGCGGGAGTTCCTTTAATATTAAGTTTGTTATCAAGTCATACCCAGGAGCTTTCCTCAACGGTAGGTATTGGATAACATTTCTAATTTCAGATGTTGAGATATACTGAGTGGAAGCGTCAGCAGATAAGATTGTGCTATTTAAAAACCTGTTGACTTCAATCTTCAGTTTGCAAATTAACAGTAGGGTTAGGGGAAAAAGCATTTTCAAAATAATTCGCAAAAACCTCACATTTTTCAGAGTCACTCTGGTACGTCTCCTGGCCTTGTTGAAGGGGAGGGATCGTAGAAGGCGTTCTGAGAATTCTTTTGGTTGCCAGCCACATTGAACTATCGCCTGGGTTTATTTCACTCAAATATTTCTGATAGTCAATTAATTTTGAAAATATCTAATTCTGATTTTATTTTCCTGATGAGCCATGTTAAGCTGCATGCGATCTTCTGGATGCCTGTGTCTCTGCCACCGTCTCCTAAAAACATGTTTTTCTTTAATTAAATTAAGAATTCTTTGCGGAGGGCGATGATTAGGACAAAACATGGTTTGTGATTGTTTTGCGACTGCTTTTTTAACCGAATTTTTAATCAGCTCAGTGAATTGTAGTACACAGTTGTCAATATCTTCGAAAGACTGTAAACAATTCGGCAAGATAATATTAGTTTCTAATTCGTTATGAAATACAGCCCAGTCAACTTTACCATTTATTAGTTTCAATGGAGGATTGGTTAAAATCGGGTTTAATTGAAAAAGTTACAATTACTGGTAAGTGGTCAGACGTTAACTCGCATAAGGTTTGCTGTACTATCGGTTCATTGAAATTATTAAACAAAACAATATCTAATATGTCAGGTTGCTGGTTTCTCTGCCACGGATAAAATGTTGGTTCTACAGGAGCAGATATATTAATAGTTGTAACGCATCAAGTAGTCATTCAATTTATTACCCTTTGGGTTATTAGTGCGACATCCCCATAAAGTGTTTTTACTGTTTAGATCTCCCATTAAAATAGTAGGACTATTATTATAGAGAATCCTATTAAAATCTTCATCAACAAAACGTTTGTTAGGAGGTAAGTATGCTGATACTAATGAAAAGTTGAGTCCATTTTGTAAAAATATTTTTATGGAAACAGCTTCTAAACTTTGTAACTGGGGAGCAAGAAATTCGTGGTGTTTTATGTTTCTTTTGATCAAAATTGCGACACCCCCAGAGGCATGAGGAGCCACTCGGTCCTGTCTGTAAATAGAATAGCCACTTATTTTAAATTTATCATTGGGCAGGAAGTGAGTTTCAGTGACACATGCAACATCTATATTATGTCTTACTAGGAAATCTGTAAAGAGATTTTTTTTTTGTCTTTCAAGCCATTGGCATTCCAATTGAGAACAATTAAGTTTTTAAAGAGAGTTGGGGCCTGATTGTTAGTCACGGGCATTTTTAAAGAAAGAAGCAATAACCTGCTGAATAACCTTTTTCAACTGGGGTATGAGTATTTTTACTACACTTGCTTATTATTTCGTCAAGACCTGAGATGTTACCTGCTTCCAGAGATTGTGGATCCTCTACAGAGTTTGCAGTTGAAGGAATGTACGACGGATGAGCCACCTCAGCATAGCTGGGGGAGTTCATATTCAACGGAGATCGAGGTGGAGATGATTTTGGTTGAGTTTTCCCTAGGTTCGTTGAGTTTTCGGGTCGTGTCGTTGTAACTTGTGGACGAGATTCTTGGTCGTTCCCTATGGAGGATTTCTTGCGACCGGTCAATTTCTGCTTGATGCCCTGGTAGTATTTACACCTCCTGTAATTTTGAAGTATGTTTTCCTTCGCCGCAGTTAAACACAGCCACTGGTTTTGGTTTCTTTACTGACCGGGGCAGTTCCCTGAATAGAGTATGGGGATCCCGAGCACCGCACACAGCGAAGGGTCCCCAGTTTGGCAAGATGAAATTGTTTTGTGGTTGACCAAAGTCCTTCGGCCATCTCAGACACTGTGGCGGATGTTTTTTGAAAACTTTCCCCCCCCCCTTTTTTTTTTTTATATTTTCCCCACTTTAACTATGGCGTGAAACAATTGTTTTCCAAGTGGTTCATAATATCCACGACCACTTTCCCGAATTCTCCAGCTCTACAAAAACAGAGTGGCATTGGACATTTTGGTTTTTTTTTTTTTTTGTTTGAACAATCTTTGGATCACCTTTTAAAAAAAATTTGGGTCGGGGGTAACCCATTGTCACATAACTCTTGATTGATTTCTTCGTCAGTTTAAGAGAGTAGGGGAATACATTACGAATGATTCACTTCAAGGTTTTTGTCGCTGGAAGGGTTAAAATCGTGAAAAACTTTACTTGATTTGTTCTCATAAAAGTTAGGGGTTTTTTAGGTTTCCTGTAGTCCATTTATTTCTGTTAGTTTGTTTTATCTTGAATCGATTTAGCTTTGATTTCAGTTGTAGAGAACTTGAATATTACATTACACTTAATATCTTTTTATTATTTTCTTGGTGGTTATTTACGTCACGCAGTCCGCCCCCGCAAAAATATTGGTGGGATCTTAGATCGTTGATTTATTTTTCTTTATATCATCAAGGAGATCCTTGTTCCATTTCATTGTTCCTTGTTGTGAGGAAGGAAGAACAGTAGCCTTATTGATACTGCAACATTGGTATGGGTTGGTTTTCAAGTATCTCTTTGAATCGGTTTTTGGGAATGAAAATCTCACGTCACACACTCGAGGTAGTACTTCTTAGGAGGTGGAGGAAGCAATTTGCAGTTTTTAGTAATATGTCGCTTTTTTGGATTTCAACGAAGTCGTTGTTGTTATCTGGGAAGAGGAAAACAGTTAGCCATTTCATTCATGTATCCTAACGTCGAACTTTTTTGTCCCGAGCTGGGAACACATTTCCATATAGCCTGGCTGGCTGTCATAGCGGTAGGAGGTAAGGTTTAAAAAACATTTTAGGTTAAGTCCTTTGGTTTACAATATTTGTAATTGTAAAGACATACAAATATTCTTGTGTGAACGAATCTTGTGAATTAATCAAGACAAATACAATCTAAAACACGGGTAAAAAACGTTAAAGAACATAAACTAATAAATAAAAAACACTTAAATAAAACTTTTGAACAAAACAATTTCGAAGGAAAATAGCGGACTAGAAAACACTAGGTTAAAACTAGTTTTGTCAGTCAGCTGTCTTTCCCACCTTCACGTCCTGTTGTTTGGTATAGAATGGTGGTTGGCAGTGGTTTCTACCTACTGCATTAAGTAATCTATCCACTGGAATCTTTCCAGGAATCTGGCGGGCGTAGTACTTAATGTCAGGGAAGTATGGTTGTGTAAAGTATTTTTTAATAGCGAGGGAGCTGTAGGATGCAAAGGTTAGAATCCTTAACCTGGGAACAACAATCTGTATATTTACTTAATTCCACCATTATTAAATTGAAAAGCAAAATTAAATTTATGTTTTTAAAAGTGTATAATTTAAGAAACACTTTGTGCCTGAATTTGTAATAGCCACATTACATTAAACTCCGAATAAGAATTTTGTAAAGTGCCATATGGAGTTCTAGGGACCAGAGAGAACGTTAGCGAAAGATATTACCAACCTATTCATTAAATTTAACACATGACATATTATGTGTTTATACCGGTAGATCAAAAACTGGTGACATGCTTGGATTAAGTTTTTTTTAATTTTTTTATTTCTTTATGGGTTTTCTAGTTTTCTCATTATGGTCATTATTTTGCTCTTTACGATAAGAAGCTTTAGAAACTGAGCATAAATCCATAAAGAGCCTTTCCGCTACTTCCAGATTGACAGGGTTTTCTGGGTTATGGTAAAGGTTGGGGTAGGGGGGCCCGCCTCCTGTCGAGGACCCCAACATTAATGTAATGGGTTGGGCATTTATATCACTCATGTCTCCTTGGAAGGAATGGGAAGGCATAAGCTCCTGTACCAGCTTTCTCCAATAAAAAACGAGCAGGGGGTGTGGCACGGCCCTTATGTTCTAGGACCTATCAATCCTGCCTTTAAACCACCTTAGGGAGCCCCGCCAACGAAAAACGGGGGCCATCTCCCCACAGGTGAAGGACTAAGTCCTTATCCAATCATACCATTTGTCAAGCAACCAGATAGATTTCTCGAAATTTTTCGGTTAATTAGATTATGGCCGCGCTGTCTGGAAATCCTTAGAGATTGCGCAGATTTAACCAGACACATCGGTTTTATTTGTTTGTTGTATCCCAATGTGGTGTTCAAACTGGAAGGTAATAAAACCATCCAGATGAGTCAAACCACCTAGACTACAGCCCCATGGGTTACCCCACATGAATAATATTACAATTTAATTTTTAATTTTTTGTACGAGTATATGCATTTTCAACCCCAAAAAAACTGGAATATATTCTATTCATTGAAGATATAGCTTCAAATAGAATAGAAAAAAGAGAGCCAAAGCCATGTTCTCCCAACAAGAAGACACCGGTATATGTTTTCGGGACACATAATGATTATTTACTTCGTGAGCCCGTGTGTTCGTGAACACGTGTGGACACCTCCGAACCTATAACTAGGGTAAAAAAGTAGTAAAATCAAATAGAATTCCGGTTTATTAAATTAAGCAATGGAAACATTTCCAGCAAAAACAAGTTGCAATTAAATTTACATATTGTTTGTTAAAAGAACAAGAAAACTTTAAAAACAAAAATTAAGGGAATAAAAAATTAGTTTTCACAAAAGAAGCTGTCATCATTATTTTTCAAAATGTAGGCCACTGCCTGCTGAAAGTGAGGTTTATAGTTGTTTAACCGATTGGATTGCGTTTCCCATCCCAAATTGTTGATAGAGCTTCTTTCCTAACGCACTAAAATCTATAGAGTAATAATTTTTAATAAAACTCCTCACCATTTATATTTTTTGTGCAAAGTCACATCTTAGTGTTCTTATCACCTTGTTAAATATAGCTTGCAATACTAAATATGTAAGGTACAGATTTATGCTTTGAAGTTTTATTGGACAGCATTTGATTTGGCAGGATTTTTTAATGCACATTATGACGTATGATGTATGGATTTGAGTGATCATCTTATATCGTTTTTAGATGACATACTTACTAAAGGCTATTAGTTCCAAATCTCAATGCGAGATTTGTTTGCGAGAAAGAACATTTTGTACGCAATCGCCACTTGACTAAGAGTTTTCCATTGGTAAAATATATTTATTATCCAAAAACACTAAACATGATAAAATGCATTTGGCATTGTTAAAAGTTCGTTTAAAATCTACAAATATTTCATAATTCAGGTAACTTATCATGGTAACCATCACGCGTATCGGATAGCAGTCTTACAATCTCAATTAAGGAACAAGCCCGGAGGCTTCTAAACTTCTTACCATATACTCATATAGGCATAACGTAAACCATAGTCATACGGTTTCTTTTTCCGTTTACGATAACGTGTTGGTAGTTTATTACAACGAAAAAATTACTGTTTTCAGTAGATGACGTATAATGGAATAGTTATTTAATGGTCTTCGTAGAAAGGTAAGTATTATCAATATTTTTAACTCGATGTTATTTTATTATTTTACAAGTAAAACCCCTACCAAAGTAGTCTGATATTACTTATACACCCTGTTGCGTCCATTGCACTGTTTACCAGTCATCACGTTTATGGAAAAAATACTTGATAACCGATCCACCAACTGTTTGCTATAAACACATCTTTTGATGTCAACCATAAAACATTATATACCATACATTTGATTTTGTTCATCTGTTTTTGTGGCAACATGTAAATCAAAGGGACAGTAAATGAACATAATCCACATCATAGCGAACCGCTCGGTAGTTAGCAGCGATATTGCGTTAACTGCCTCAAATGGTCAAAAAGGCCTATTTTGGTGCCATACCATCACTATCATCCTCATTTCTCCAGGTGAAGTAATCTAACATAGCACATAACTACAATCAGATTAAAATAAATTAATCCTATTCAGCGTGGGGGCTACGCTTGTAAAATTAGGAATAGGCAAAAAAGAAGAGATAATAAACCCTGATTATTGAAACAGAATTCACAATATTTTGTAACTACAAGGTATGCGGTGAGCGATCCGACAAACTGAACATTTACCAGAGGCCACCTCCCCCCCCCCCCCTGCCCCCCCCCCCCCCGCCCCTCCCACCACCCACCCTCACCAAACCCCCCCCCACCACACCAACCCCACCCCCCCACGCCCCCACCAACAACCCCACCCAAACACCACCCCCGCCCCCCCCCCCACCCTCACAACGCCACTCATCGCACCCCCTCCCCCCCCCCACCCACACAACCACCCAACCACCCTCACCCCCCCAAACTCCCCCCACGCCCCCGACCCCCCCCACCCCCCCCACAACCACCCCCCCACCCCTGCCCCGAACCCCCCAAAACTGTAAAATTATAACTGTAAATGAGGCAAAATGTAAATGTAGGCCTTAGGTCCTTACCACCACACGGGTCGACCCGTTTAGCAATCCAGAGTTTTAGAACTAGTTTCAAAAGACGCAACGAGTTTGCAACCAAAATAAAACCTGACTTCCCACACACGACGCGACTGGGTGATGGATCAGGTTGGCGAAATCTCTGTGGCGAAACATGCGTATAGTGGTATAGTAATGTTTACATTCAACATTTTTTACTTGATAAATATCAATAATTGAATAGTTATTTGTCGGAGTGTAACTTTATCGATCTTGTCCAAAGTACTAGTGGAGGATGAGGAAGACATAATTGCAATGTTTTCTTACGTCGTAGACAACGAAGAATGCGCAGAATAATATTGGTGTCACCCATACATAGAGAAAACATGTAAGGTGCAGACTATTCGTAGCAGCTGAAACAATTTAAAAAGAGACAGACAGAAAGTTTATAGCTTTCTACAGAATGTCCAAAGAGTCATATGTGGAATTGGTGACGCTGGTTTGCTCCATTTATACATAAGGTTGACAACAAATATGAGGGAATGTGTGGACCTGCTGAAGAACAGAATTACTCATAACTCTAAGGTATGTATTTATTGTCAAAATACCAAAATTAGATATCAAGTAATATTATTCCAGATTTTGCACATAGAACTGCGGTTGGCGTCAATGTCCTGTGGTAAATTGCGTGTAGTAGATTACTAGCGGATGTTGGCGGCGCGAGCTAATATTGCTGCCTGACTGGTGAGAGATTTAGTGAAATGCCTGGAATGTGGCCGGACGCTGGTGTGACATCTGATGTGCCTGATATTTCTTCATAAGAGTAAAAACTTTGCGTTTTAAATTGTTTTGATTTGTGAATCACTGAGTTCTTCCAACTCTTGGGTATCCAAGCTAAGAAGGAACATTTTTTCAAAGCATTCTTTCTTGTTACTATCGTTGTGCGGTAGTACTATTTTCAAGTCGTGGAGCTTGTTTTTTGCCTTTAAAATATGCAGCAAAACATTGATCTGCTTCGACAAGCGTGCCTTTTTTCTTCTGCGTATAGGCGTTTTTTTACCTTCATTCGGAATTGGATGGCGATGGCTGTGAGCTGGTTATGAGGTTGTTATTTGGTATGCTTGGGGATGACCGGGAAGTAATTATCCTGTAACTATTGACGGGGCGAATTGCGGTGATTTCCAATTTGAGAAGGATCATCTGGAATATCATCCAAATATTTGTGATTCCATAATAAAGTTTCGTCGGTATTTACGTCGCCTACAGTGTAGGAAACCTCTGGTTAAATTTCCTGTAGAAGGAGGAGCTGATGTTCTTCAACAAACGGCAAACAAAACTGCATGGCCTCTGCCAGGTAGTAGGCCTTCTTCTTAGCGCCAGATCCCGAGGGTGAAAGGTTTGATTTTTCGCATGAAATACTGTCCGGAGTGATTACGCCACCTTGTCTTTGCATTCCGCAGCTGAAAAGAAAAAAAAAGGGGATAGCAAAAACTTGCAACATCGGTTGGCCGATGTAAGTTTGTAGTTAATAAAGTAGAAATGCACAATATTGTAACGTGTAGGATAAGTACACAGAAGACGTTATTTATACTGATAAAGAATTTATGAAAACCCGTCAACAATTACACATGTGCTTGTTATCATTCAAGAGCGTTTGTTTACGAGGTATTGGTGGCTACAGGATGTTTCATCTCTGTCGCTCCTCTCTTTATAACTTTGCAAGAGGCGAGAGTACAGTTAGGAGTCATTATTAAAGAAGATCCACGAAAATTCATTTGGAAATTGCATTACGCAAGCAACTTACATGCCGGTACTCAATAGGTAGACCAATGGAAAGTAATTGCCGAACGTTTTGAACGACATTGTGGATACTTACCAAATTTGCCTTGGGGCGTTAAGACGGAAAGCATATTCCGCATTGAGAAATTTTAAAATTCCCCCAAAAATACTGGTTCAGAAAATTTTAACTATAAAAGTTTTCAATTCAATAATCTCTTAACTCGGATGCTGGGTGATGCTTGATGGTGCTTTCCACTATGATAGAAACCAGGGATATGCTGGTACGAAATAGCGATGGAGGTGTTTACAAGGTGAGTGCCATGCGATACTGGCTCAACCATGGTTGCTTTTTTTCAAACTCCGCCTACCCCACCCCCCATTGCGATACGACGACATACAAAGACCCACTTCCCTTACTACTTCTTGGCAGGATGAAGCGATTTCCACTAGCACGCAATGTAATGAAGACCATACAATGGAAAATCACTCAATGATGTAAAAAAGAATATTTAACTACAGATTAAGCCGAGGAAGGAAAATCTATTGAAATGCACGTTTGGTATGGCTACTGAAAAGTTTGCAGTGTTAAATGGTTCCCATAAGATGTCGCAATGCAGAAAGAAACAGTAATCGACATCGTAAAAAGCCGCTTGTATCCTACCACAATTACGTACGTAAAAGAAGAAGGTATCGAACCTATACGCCGGCTACAGTGGAAATAGCTAGAAGGACCATGTCCGAAGGACAGCAATCCAATCACTGAACGCTCTTCGGCAGTTCAGTTACTGTTGGAGACAATATTTGGGCAAGTTAGCTTCATTTCTCCTCAATGCATCTCTGCCCTGGCAGTGGGATAAAATGCTATAGAATAAATCATTTCTTCCAAGTGAAACGTCATTGATTGCAAGATGTCGGTTTTGCAAGCCTATAAGGACTCCAAGGTAAAAACTTGTCAAAACATACTTCAATTAAAACTTTGATACATTAATTATAACTATATTTTGTAAACTGAACTTATTATTAATTTCTTTTCATTTAAAATTATGGAAAAAAAATAAACAGAAATGTCCCCATAAATTAAAAGGCCAAAATCCATGATATTTTAAAATGGGTAAAATATTTTACATTACCGCCATTATGAAAACGGTAAAAAAAAATGTTTTATTTTCGTCGAAGGACTGTATTATCAAACCGCATGGAATTGTTAGTTTTCTCACATATACTATAGTACAGATAAAGTATGGTGGTCATGAAAAAAAATTTCTAAATTTTAAACGGTTTATTTTTTAAACTCGTCAAATTATCGATGATAACGATAGGTCTTGTGATATCAACACTAAACATTTTTTGCCTTATTTTGACTGAAAAACCATATACGTTTGGCTGGCACTAACTTCAACAACGGGACACCCCTGCACAATATCTGTCTATTCAATTAACCTGTCATGGTTCATTGCTACTCCAATCTCGGTGCCCAAGCCTTGTCAGTTAATATCCTTTCTAGGAATATCCTGGTAATTTGTAAATTATAACAACACTACTTCGTACTTTTCGACCTCTGCCTACAAGTTTTAAATTCAACTCTTGATCTACCCATCTTGCACTCACAAACATCGTGAAAACTATCGCAAACGCAACTGTTTGGTGACAAGGAAAATACGGTCCGCATGCGACCAGTCGGCAAGCTGATTTCAAACTGGTTGCAGTTTAGTCAGCCCGTGTGTTGATCCCCACTCCAGCACACGTCCAAGGTCAACAAAACAGTTGCGTCTGCAACCTGATTTGAAACTATAGTCGCAAAAACCGGTCGACCCCGTGTGTGGTAGGCCTAAATCGGGTAACTCGTTTCGGTTGAAACAAGGTGGTTAGAAAAAATTGGAAAACTGGCCTCCATACATTGCTTAATTACGGTTAGGTTTTCAAATACCTCAGGTAATTTTCTGAATAATTCATTACCAACCTGAACCTGCCTAACTTTCTAACTGACGGTTAAATGGATCGATTGGTTTGTCAATTTATAATAAAAGCCTTGATTACTTTTTCCTTTTAAAGAAATAGGCTTTCGATTGTATTTGTTACACTTCATCCCAATGCCTAGAATGATTGTTGAAAGAGCAAAGTTTTTGCAACTTTTTCCTTTTCTCTTATCGCCCATTTCTATTCTGTGTTTACTCTGTGTTCTTTTATCCTAGACGTTAATCAATCTGAGAAAGAATAATGTGAGTAAGTTTTGAAGTAACGAGACTTATTTCAAGGCAACCGTGTGACGGTTCATGGCTACGTAACAATGGCTCGTCAAAATGTGTTACAGAATGTTCATAAAATCATTTATGAGATTCAGGAAGGTATACAGTATGGGAAACTGTAAGTACCAGTAGAGCTCTGAATTACTTTGAGTTAAGTGAACGTGTTTGTCTTCAAATTAAATCAATATTCTGTTACAATAAAAAAGATAATATTTACTTGTGTGTCCTGTACGGACTAAAACAGTTTGTGTTTACGGTTTACAAACAAGTTTTTGTATGTCAACTATACATAAAAAATTATAAGGAAGTGCTTTGGCTATATTAGTTTACTCTTATGTAGTGGCAAAACTGTCAGTTAATGTTATGGAGCCTGCTATCTTAATATAAAGTAAATTAAATATAGTTATCCCCAGTGCATTAAAATCATTTATAAATCTATGAAACTTTAATAAGGAAATTCTTGTAGTCTTTTAAGTAATAGATCGAGTTAAAAACTTCGTACTTTAAATTAATTGATTACTAATATAGAAATATTTGTTTTGACGACATTAAAATCGTTTTTAAAAAAACAATTCAACTGTTAGTAACAGATTTAATACAATTCTGATCTGAGTTTACTCGTTTTATGATTTTAAATTCGTTCAGTATCCTGCAATGTTTTTGCGATTAAAACCTTTGTACTAAAATCTTTTAAGGGAGTCATCAATAGACTTGTTATTTTATTTGATAAGTATCAATATCTTCATGTCTATATTTCAAACACAAACTAGTTTTATATTTTTTTTTTTAACGGAAGGAAAGAGATTCGAGGAGAACTTGGTTTAAATTAAATATTATTTATAGCAGATCGTAATTTTTCGTTTTCAATTATATTAAATTTAATAAAAATATTTTACGATTTAAAGTACATTATTGCTATAAAAATAATCTAAAAGCAATATTTTTTTTCTCTGTAACTTTATTTATTTGTTTTTTTAATTTAGACTGTTAATAACGTCATAATTTGTAGCTAAAAAATATAAATGATGAGTTAATTAAATAACCGTTTTAGTACAGTAATAAATTCAACCATCAAACAAATTTTTTATCTCGTAGTAATATTCAAATACTTTCATTAGAAGAAATTAGTGAGACTTTATTTGGAAAATAAATATTAAAAAAGGGAATATTCCAACATAAAATATTTATTACCAGTCCGACATTTCTATGTAACAGTTCGTTGTATAAAAGATATTTCCTTTCGCCATCTTGTGATAGGTAGTGACATGAACACCAATTGAGTTTCTAATCAAAGTTCCCTGGTGCACGGTGGCTCGAATTTCTCCAGATGACAGCCCCTATTAAGGAGGGTGGGTCCAGTTATGTAAAAGCCCACCCATTTATTTCCTCTTTCACACACCGGGACTAACCTAATAAATGCTCGTGCTGGGCAACGTTGAAGCAGTTATTAAATATTGAAATATACTAAAGTAATAAAAGTCTATTCTCTATCATAATGTTTTAAGCTTGAATTTTAAGTTACTGTGAGTTTTGTAATTATAAAAAATGTTTTGTATTACTCCTATCCTTCTACTCATCACCAAAAAAATTCAATAATTTTGACCAAGCATGATGGAACAAACTTTTGTATTCTTTAAATTTTTTAATAGTCCAATATTTATGTTATATAGTTTTTGATTTGTAAATAATATTAGTTATTATATTTAAAAAAAAAAAGATATATAATATATGATACTATGTATACCATTATAATGTCCATAATATATATGATCATGTAATCGAGTTAAACTAAGAAGGTTGTGAAGGAGTTTCAGGTAGTGATTGTTTTGTTAATAATAATAAAATGTATTAATGTCTGAGCGTTTTTGAAGGCTATCCACTTCGAGAGGCGCAAAAATCATTTCCTCGATACGTATACTTT
>NW_025784962.1:0-24248 GCF_021130785.1 Homalodisca vitripennis | reverse complement strand
CGCAGGCTGCGCACGACCGACCTTCTGCAAGTTAAAAACTGTAAGAAAATAGGACACCAATAATGAAAGAAGGGAACGTGGGTGGGTTTGAAGTATGAAAACACAAACGCTACGTGCGCGGGTGGGAACGAAATCGGATCTGGGTATTTTCAAGTTCCTGACACCAGACAGAACAATCTAGTCCTGGTGAATATAACTGTACGTAAGAAGTATTTTTCGCAGAGCAGTAAGTAGATGAGAGGGCCAAATTTATTTTGTTCCTTGGCTGAGATCAGCAATTGGGATTTGACATCTCTTCAAACTACTTTAAAATATATTGGCAATATTATGGTCAATCAATAATTAGAATATACAGCTACCTTTCACACGTTAGCAAAATAGTTGTTATTAAAATGTTAAGCATGACAATATTCGATAAAGTCAGATCTATGTTTGTAGATATTAATTTACGTAAGCAAACGTTGGGGAGGACCTGTATGTTGTTACTATATATCGAATCTATAAATAAAATCGCCATCATATGCAGTTCAAAGGAAATAGTTCCTGCTAATATTTTCCTAGGGAGATTAGAATTCCCTCTACAAACTTCAAATTTGAAGGGGTGTGTTAGAAGATAATAGTTCCTAGTAAATTCAAATTTTTATTTTCACAAAAACGTTACATATCATAGCAGCGCTAGTAGTAAGTGGTGATTATTGTCCACCATTTGTTAATACTGTATTAATCATACAAGTAGTATTCGCCGATATGATATTACTCAATTTAAGGGTGCATAGTATAAAAATTATATTATTATTAGTGATACTGGAATAAATATGCAACAGATAAAAGTAAGGAATATTATGTGGTATTAATATAATTACATATAAAATTCAGATAAGCGTAATAAACGTCGTAACAATAATAATATTAATTTAACAATAAAACTTTAACAAATTGTACATGATTTGCCAAATTTTTTTACAAACTTGCCCAGGTTATGACACTTGATGTTAACCGGAAAGCCCCCACACACCGGCATCTTGCGAAGCAATTCGTCTACTGAGTATAGAAACATGTCCATCCATGCAAGGAGCCTCACGGAGCCTCTTTCTGAAGATTGGTTATTGATGGTTCCGCCCCTTTTTCTAAGGTATATTTGAGAGTTTATTGTAAAGTTTTCTTCCCATTTATAGTCCCCAGGTGTTATTTCGTAAGAAGATGTGTTTACAAAGAGGAAAGGATACATATTATTTCTGTGACTTGTAAGTTAAGGGACGATTTATTGGAGTGTAATAAGCATTTTGAAGGGAAACTGAGGAGGGTAACTGTTTTACAAAAGATATTTTTTGATCGATATAGAAGCATGGAGCCAGGAAAGTATGTTTTAATTTGGAAACTTGTCACAAGAGGTTTGCATGGATGATTCTTTTTGTCGTGCATTTAAGCAATTTACACGAATTATTTCTTCTTTTTTGAAATTTAAAATGGCCTGACTATGGTGTGAAGATTCACCAAAAACAATAATACCATAGAGATAGATGAGAAATATACATAGGCATGATAAACTATCAAAATTTACGTACCAGGTCTACGATTTTTATGATAATGTGAGAATGGCAGTAGGACTCTATTTGAAAGGTGTTTGAAAGTCTTCTCACTGTGAGCTCCCCAGTTGACACGTTGCCATCAATCTGGAGGCCCAGTAAACGTTTCCTATCGGAGTAATGTCTTGAACAGTGGCTGCAGGTATGAGTCATCCGCCCTAGCACTCAATTTGATAGTTGGAATGAAAATTTATTGCGAACGTCTTTGTCTGTATTTAAAAGCAAGCCATTAACTGCTGAACCACTCTTTCATTTTTTGTAATTTCTGATGCAAGATGATGAAGTAGTTGCATTTCCTATTTTGGATTCTCTAATAATATCATCAAGCGTATGAAATAAGAGATTACAATTTGATAGACATTATGGAAGGTCAGTTACATACATGTTGATCAGGAAATAAAAGTTGACCCTAATATAGGACACTTGTGCGAAAATCTGTGTTAAACATTAAGATATTTTGAAGAAATTGTGTTGATCTCCAATGACGACCTTTTGTTGGCGATTTTTTAGGTAAGAGGAGATCCATTCTTTTACTTTGCCCTGCAACATCAAAAAAGATAGCTTGTTTATAAGAAGAGAGAATGGTTTACACAAATCTCGAAAGCCTTAGGCAGGTCATAGAATATTCACCAACTGGCATCTCTGTGACCTCACTCTACACAGCAGTGGTGACCGCTCATTGACGAAATGGTATACAAGGCGGAATGTGTGTTTTTATTTTTCCGGGAATCTAAATTGAAAACCTTAAAGGAGAAAATTATTTAAAAAATTGAGATTTTCCAAAATAAACTTTAGATTAAATGCAGGAAAGGAATGGATACAGGTATTATAGCTTTCCCATGGACTTCCAAATCACCTTTTTTGAAAATTGGAGTGATAGAAGAAAATTTTAGTTTGTTGTCGGGAAAAAACTCCAGTTTGAAGGGGACATATTTACAGAGTTGGGCTTAGGGGTGGCAGCAATTATTGAGGCGCATTCTTGTAGAGAAGGAAAGGAGGAATACCGTCACACAGCCAGCTGCCCGAGGAAAGAAAACCTTTAATTTTCCGATATAATTTTTATTACATCGTCTACAAGAATGAGGTTCAAAAGTTCTAAATAGATATAGGTACGGTACTGGGTTTTTTTTTTTTTCATCTCTATTGAATACTTTCAAACAGCCTTATTGGGCTCGTTTTGGGCATGCATTTAATTTGTTGGCCAAACGTTATTGAAATATTTTGTTAAAACTATATGAAACAACCAGCGTAAAGGTTCCAGAGGTATTGGACAGTCCTGAGTCCTCCAGAGTAATGACCGGTTTTGATTGACTCACTTTTTATTCAGCATCGCTCTTGATTTATATTCTCAAGCTGTTTTTCGTATATGGTAATGTTTTAATTTAAAACATTTATTTTTATGTATAGTTAAAGAGGAAAATGTGTCTGTACATGCGTGTCTAAAAGTTATGATCTGTAAGCTAATTTATTAAATGTTTTCTTTGTGATTATATTTTGGACTATATCTATCATTTTATTAGCCAATTACACTGCAATTTACAACGTATGTTTCAATATATTTCCATTATTTGGTTAACGGGTTTAATTTATTGTTATCATTTCTATTACGTTCTAATGTTAATGATTCCTTTTTGTAATTTTAAAGGTATTATATACATTTTTGAATGTATATAAACAACATCAAGCCACATTACAATTGAAGTTTTATGGGTTGCACAATGTAGATGTTTGCTAGCCTGCATAGTCCCAACGGTGATGTGATAAAAAACTTCAGATAGGTGTTTTACTTTTGTATGTTTTTCAAACTTGTTAAATTGTCTAGGTATATACCTATGTAGGATGGTACGACCAGCGTGTGCCAATCGGGTGGTAATTACCACATTTTGTGGTTAATTTCAAGGTCTCGGTGGTATTTCAGGTTGGTTAATTTTGCCGCCGGTGGTAAATTGGTGGTGAACTTTAAATTAATTAGGGGAAAACAACGAACAGTTCTGAGAATTCCGCTTTTCCAGGTAACCTGGATTGAATTTCCCATTCAACTACATTCAATCGATATAATATTACAATTATGTTATTCAGATTGTTGTTGTTTTTAATACTCTATTTGCTAAAGATAGAAATTTGACGGTTCGGCATAGTTAGTCCTATGATAACAACAACACCAGGGATATTTAGTCTATGCTGTTAGTAAATAGTGTTAGTGTTCTTGCTTCTCTTGGAATTTTGGTTTCTATTTCTTATTTCTTCTAGTGAAGTTATTCAGTTGAGATAAGTTGATCAGTTTAATGGATGATAAGATTTCATAGCCGTGTGAGTTGGCTTTAGTTAAAGTAACCGGTTTTTCCAAGATACGTAAGATTTCAAGTTTTCTTTATCGATGCATTTTAATCCTGTGGACCTAGAATAGTTAAAGTATGTAGTGAAAATTTGTTGTAGACTGTGGCCAAGGTAGTAGGCTACAAAATATGTGAGGCAATATTTTTCCTTCTCGGACTGAGCCCATTTATTTTATATTGTGTTCATGTTCATAACTGTATAGTAGTGCTTGGCCAATTCTTTTCCCCTTGGACCATTATTTTATAGTTGCATATAACTTCAAGAACGTAGATCTCTTTTTTGCCAATGGCTATTTTTTCTTTCTTGGACTATGTATTTTTAGACGTGTAGATGGACACATTTTTGAGAGCTAGCTTTGCTGCTTTAAGTTTCATCACAAATCATTTGTTTTGTAAATATGATTAGGGGCCTATAGCCTAGGTAAACGACCTAGTCCTATTTATGCTATTGTAATAACCTACAACTTACTAGCCTATCTGCTCTGCTTCATTAAATTGTTTTCCCCTAAGCTCTTTATACTAAACATCACCTAACTATAGTTAGTGTTTGGCCTAACTAATTTACATTTTCCATTTACCAATCCATCTAACTTTGAACTAGCTTTATTGACCAATGAATCTCTAATTGGACTAACTTAAGTTACTAAGATGGATAAGTTTATTTATTAAAGGTAGGCCTAAGCCTAAGAAAGATGAAGATGAGAAAAAAGACAAAGATGATGAAAAGTAGAACAAGAGCAAGTCGTTTATTGTAGAAAGCTCACCATGGTGAATCGAGCAAAAAATCTATTTGGCCTAGTTCAATGTCTCTTTGGCAATCCCCAATGGAGTACGAAGACTTAGGAATAGATCCAGATGATCCTCAGAACCATTAGGTCAAAGCTCTAGTGAGGAGGACCTCAGGTTAATATTGCTGCTAGTTAGCAAGGGAAAACTGAGCTTGATACAGACCTAGCCCGTACACTCAACTTTCACAAAATAGCCCTACCCAATCCCAAAAACTGCTGCTAGGCCTAAAAATTGTGTCTAGGGTTTACCCATACTGGCCCAACCATTAGGCGCCTAGTAAAAAAGAAAGAAAATTCAATTCAAACTGGTTGAATGACCCCCAGTTCAAAAACTGGGCTACAATAAAAAAAAAAGTCAAAGAAAGAACCGGACAAGACATGGCATAATTGTTAGTGTCTGTGATGACAGTCATGGGTGTGGCGCATAAAACAGAGATTGTGCGTCATGGAAAGTCCCTCAAGCACCTAAAACTTAATCAAGGAGATAGCCACTAACAAAGACTTAATAAAAAAATTGTTCAAAGAAACTACAACAGATATAAAGTGGTCAAACGAGCAGGAATTAAAAATTAGTCCGGACCTAATTGCAACCAACAACCTGGCCCTTTTCGCTGATGGATACATTTGATTCCGCTGTGCAAATCGGTCTTTCCCGGGACTCAGAAATTGCTGCTAAAACCTGTGTATGAAACGCACTAAAACAACAACTGTGATTAAAAAAGCCTTAGGTCCCGCATTCATGGAATTGATTTACCCAAAAACTAAGGGCAAACCAAGAGATCGTTTTTTCTCTCTTGCATTCATGGATGAGACAATACGGATCAGGCATCGGTTTAAATCAATGTGCCCTCACAGTTAATTCTATATTGATGATGTAACTGAGAACGCCAAAAACTAATTTATTTTGACATGTTTTGAAGATCAAATCTAGCACTGCTCGATGAATTATTCACTGGTATGATGGAACTCCGCTGAAATCAAAAAATATACCACCATCTGAAAACTTAGTGGGATTTAGTTTCTGACACATGTTAAATGTGAGTGATGAGTGGCGGCGAGCATCTCATTCGTGTTTTTTTTCACTTATTTGGACAAATAGAAATCCCTCACATTGCATGTGTCTAAGTGTTCTGTGCCACATGATCCACCTGGCGTCCCCGCAAGTAAAGCATGTATGAAGTTACCAAAGACAGTGGGAGGATTTGCTCCGAAAATCTTGGGGGCTCACTTCAGCAGAATGAAAAGTTTTTGGGAGACAGTCTGCCCTTTGTACAGTTTCCAAGAGTTTTTTCAAGGAGGGAAATCCAACCAAAAAATACTATCACCAGCAGTAACAAGATGGCTGTTCACATTTAAAATCTTGCGTTGACGACAGAGTGATTGAACAATTTCAACCGTCTGATTGAAGGCCTACCTGCTGACCGCTTCTGTCGAAGACCGTCGTCCAAACACAGTGGATAGCATGTTAGCTGCTATGAACACAACCAATTTATTCTACTTATACTTGGAGTTGTTATATGTCTTATGTTCTTGGGTATGCTAACAGATTTTTAAATGTAATGTTCCAATCCGAAACACCACTTCTCCATAGATTGCGACCAGAGGTTCACAAGATGCTTCAAGATTCTGTGTGACAAACTATCATGGACTTAAACTACATTAAAAATTACACCCCATCATGTCCATTGAGCATTTCAAACCCCCGTCATTTCCCTGCAATCTTAGAACAAAATATATTTATGGCATTCAGGCAACAGAAACATTTAATTGAATTAATAGAAAAAATGCAGAAAAGAAAGATATTGAAGTTTTCTTAAAAAGTAATTTTTAAGCTTCTATGTGGAATTGGTCACACAAATCAAATTTTCTAGATTTGATTTTTTTCTGATGAAGTTTTTGATGTCCTCAGTGTCTTGGGAGCCAAAAAAGTGCCCAAACCTTCAAAAGTAAGGTCTTTGGCTCATAGTCCATTAACAGATTTCCCGTTCTGAAGAAAGTTGTTGATGTCCATAACAAAGCTCGACAATCAGTGGGAAAAAAAGTCATGCTTTGCTAGGACTTCAAAAGAGCATAAACATTTGATGCAAATGAGTCTGCTATGCAATATTGGAAGGCTGTATTCAGTCTAAAGACAGTCGCTGTGAGATGCTATGTTTACAGAAATACAAAAAGTGTTTAACTTACATTTTTTTATACTGCCATTTTCAAATTCATCTGTCGGAAACGAATATCAGTGAACTGAAGCATTGCAAAACCCAATAGACAGAAAACAAATTGAAAACAGAAACAGTCGTTTCATTGATGGGTACAAAGGGAAAAGGAATCCGAAAATAGCGGTGGATGTGTTTAAATTTGAACCCTACCAAGGATAAATGCTCACAAGAAATTATTATGGCAATTAAGAAATTAGGCCCTGTTATAATTTATATATTTGGCTTTTTTTAAAAAAAACCTAAAACTGTGTTTAATATAGCCAAATATATTGTGATTTCATATTTTTGGTCATCAAAGTGATATATTGTGAAATAAATTTTGTGTGTATACTATAATTTATTATATAATATTTATATATAAATAAATTATTTGAAACCTGAGTTATAGAGTAGGCTAAACACATCATGGTAATGCTAGCCTTCTAAGGTTTTAATTTCAAGACTATGTGTCAATTCCTAGCACTCTTTGCCTGACATTAAAAAATTGTGGTTTAAACATCACATTTAAAAACAGTGATCTAGTGTAATTTTTTTCCATAAAGCTACAAGTTGAGTTAAAGGAAAAAAAGTGGATTTTTTTAGAACAACACATAACAGTTCATGTGATTTATCATACAAATTTATTAAACTGTACATCAGTAAACAACCTATTTTGGAGGTTAGGATATCATGAAAGAGTGTTGTAAGTATTTTTGCTTAACCTTGCATGTTTGGTTTTGGTAGGCCTTTCCTAAAATAATACTTTGTAGGCCTATAGTATGTTCAAACCTAAAGCCTTGTGCTTAGGCTGGTTGACAGTGAGATTTTAGAAGTCATTTACATATTATATTCCTTTACTCCTTCTTTGAATCACAGCAGGATTGCATGATTAATGTCTGCTTTATCAGTTTACAAGTTTCTATTTAAAAACTTTGGCATGGATCCCAAGCTCATTGAAAGTTAAATTTGTTTTTCTGAAACTAACTTTTTCATGCAAATTGTCTCTGTAAAAAAGTAAAAAGTTAATTTTTTTTTACAATATAAGTTATGATATTATGCTCTAAAATCAACCATATTCAATGCAATAAAAAATCCTGCTCGTTAAGCCATTTAAGAGTGTCTAACCTAGAAAACCTGGAAAAGTCAGGGAATTTTATATGTTCAGTTTGGTAGACACCCTGCATTTACAAATATAGACTGTCATACGATGTTCGATAACACACTTTAGTAGCCTAAATATACTTTTAAAGCAAGGTGGTAATTTGGGACTCATAGGTGGTATTTTTTTCAGGTACTGGTGGGAATTTTCCAAAAGTGGATTGGCAACACTGGGTACGACAGTACGAATACAGAACAAACTCTAAACAAAGACGACTTTGTTCACCAGAATCACGTGAACTTTGGTGCATAAAGGTGGTTCTTCATCTGTGGTTGTCAAGTTCCTTCGTTAAGTGTATTTGAATTCCTTTCAACCTGTTTGTATTGGGTAACTAATAGTATGTAAATCTCTTCCATCTCTGTTTATTCCTAACATTACAATTTAATTTACATTTCAGTTACAATTTCACAATAGCCAATAATCACTAACCTATACATACACGATCTTTACACAAACCTGTCCCGGCCGGACCCCGACATGTCGGAAGGTCTGGCCATGGTAACCCTCGAGGAGGAGGAAACTCAAAAAGCGGTTTCAATCTATTATTATAGACCATGATTATTTAAATAAAAACTGCTAAAGATAATAATGAAGGTAAAAGAAAAAGAGACAATGGACCCATGTAAGCCCCACTGACCAGATAGAAAATACTCCAGAATTAAAAAAAATATTTACCAAAAGGTATTACAAGTATGACAATCAGGGACCCTATGAAAATCATCATTCAAGACAAAGATAAACGTAAGTTAAACCCTTTCTCTGTTGGTAAGATAATTAAAAACCATTGCTCAGACATTCATCATATTGAAACGTTCTGGCAAAAATTTGTCTGTTAAATGCAAAAACTATGAAGCAGCCAATAATTTGGTTGACTCACAATATTTAACACAATATAAATGTTCTTCGTACCCTCTATTAGAATTTACTCTGTAGGAGTAATATATGTTGAAAAAGAAATTTCTGATGAAGAAATCTTAAACGAAACGGAAAGGTGAGAGTAAAATCTTATTTGCCAATAGAATTAAAAGACGAGTAAATAATGACCTAGTTCCAACTTCTTTTGTAAAAGTCACTTTTGACTCAGACATACTACCACAGTATGTTAAACTTAATTATGTACGTCATGAAGGTAGACACATTCAGAATACCTGTAAAACAATTGTTTTCGTTGTTTTGCTTATGGACATGTTGCAAGCACACCATGTACCAATAATAGAATATGTAGAAACTGCGGGGGAGGACTTTTATTCAGAGGAATGCCAGGCCCCTCTTAAAATGTATTCACTGCCTAGGTACTCATAGTAGTAACTCTAAATTTTGTCCTGAATTTACTCGTCAAAGAAATATTAAGGATAGAATGAGCTCAATGAGGGAAGACCTACCACACAGCTAGTCAATACTTCCCTATAACATATAAAAAAAAATTAAAAATCATGTTATATAAGGCCTAGCCTCTTACGCTGCTGCTACTAAAATACACAAATATCAGGTAAATTATCCTGAACTACCAGCACATAAATTAAATTACCACCCAGTAGTCACACACCAACATGTTTTCTCCCCTAACTGAAGAGTATATATCGGAAACAACAACAGCCAATGCAGTGAGAGTAACTTTAACCTTAAAAAAAAAGAACCTAGATCTACAGTTGGGCTAAGTAGGAATGCTTTCCCATAGACTAAGTTCACAGTAATAATTTCATTATAAGACCACTAGCATAAATACAAACCGTAATAATACCAGTAAACTTACTGTAACTGGGCAAACAGAAAACTCACTTACGATTAACCTCAAAATACACTCAAAAAACCTGGAGTCTCACATCACAAGATAGGGAAAACATTTTACGTTTCCCACTAATTAACAAATAAATAATAGGATGACATAAAATTCTAAATGTTACTATCTAACACCTAATTACTTTCTAATAATAAAAAAACAAATAGGAAGATTTCTTAAGCTCCTTTTAAGGGTTACGAAAAAACAGTTAATCCCAAGACTAGTGGGCAATGGCAATGGGCCCCCACTGACAGGCACACCTAAAACAGAACCAAAATAAAGGTACTGGCAATACTTCAGCAGTAACAACTTCAAAAACATGTTAAATGAATTTGAAGAAATAATTCAGTGGAATGCAAGATCACTAAAACCCAAGTGGTCAGAATTTATATATAATGATTACTAAAAATTAAAATTCAAATAGGGTTTAATCCAAGAAACTTGGTTAACAGAATATGATAACATCCAAAGATAACAATTATAATATAGAAAAAGTTGATAGGATTGATGGATACTGGAGGCTTGTAGCTATGCATAATTAACACAAATCAGTAACTTAGCACAAAAACACTAAGTTTACCAACGACAATGTAACACAATTAATTGGTTATTGATAAGATAAAAACAATTATAATAAACCTGTCATATATACAATATATATTGTAAACCTAAAAATAAAATAAAGAGAAGATTTTGGGAACCAATATATGTTTAATTAAAGACCATGGATACTCAATTTTCTGCCCGGCGGGGGATCTAAATTGCTCACCTGATCACAAGATCTTACTGGGGCAGGAGCCAAGATCACCCAATCTCACAGATATGAGGAGTGGCATTAATTTTTACGGAATAATAACAAATCCCTTCTAATTTTACTTAATGATTACAGACACACTATCAATACCTACTCTAGATCAAAAACACTTCTACCTTAGATTTATCACATTTGTGTCAACCCCAATATGCTACTCAAATAGCTAGAAAATTTGGGGAGATAATGCAAGATTACTATTGGTGTAGTGACCATTTTCCTATAGTTATAAGTTTTGAACCATGACTAACTTAACATGTAAATATAACACTAGATTGGAAAAATATTAGTCATAACAAAATTTTAATTGTTTTAAGAAAGCAAAATTGGCTTGTTTTTTTCTAAGACAGTAGAAATATAAAGTTAATGAATTAAAACTTTTCAATCATCCTTTAATAAAATGGGATGAGCTATATAATATAATTACAGAGGCCTGTGAGACATCCATCACCTAAAATTAAAATGCCAATAAACAATAGTAGAGGGGTTTTTTCTCCTAAAAACCCTGGTGGACAGATTAAATTGTTCCAGGGCTATTGCTCAAAGGAGGACTGGCATTTACAAGATTTAGGAATAACAAATGGACGGCAGTAAACTACCGTTAACATTTCAGATTAGCTCAGTTAAAAAGCACAAACCAGAGAGGGAAATTCAGTTGGCCACAACGAGTTGAGTTGGGAAAAAAAAACGTGTCAGGATTATAGGGGAGCAAAGAAAGGACAAGCTCATTTGCCTGGGAAAAATTGTAGGCAAGTTAAAAGGTAACAAATGTCATAACAGTAATGACACTTTTATAAATAACAATGAAAAATTTATGTGAAGGTTTTATGAAACACATAGTCCCAGACTATGTGCCCCATGTCAATGAATTGCAATATATTGACAGGAAATTGTACAGACCTTCTGATGATTCACTAGAAAAAGACTTTTCTTTTCAAGAATTACTGATAGCTATCAAAAAATAAAAATAAAGACACTTCTCCAGGTCTTGACGGTATATCGTACAGAATTATTAAAAACCTGCCAGAAAATGCCCTTAAAATGTCCTTGCAATATTTAATGAAATATGGAATGGACATATAGACATACCCACAACATGGAAGCATTTCAGGATTATTGCTTTGCTTAAATCCTAATAAAAATAAGAACTCAGAAGAATCATACAGACCAATTTCGTTAATATCTTGTTTAGCTAAGCTTATGAATTCACTAATTAAAAATAGGTTAGAATGGTTGGCCGAAAAACTCAATTTGATCTCTGAGACACAATATGGTTTCAGAAAAAAATGAAGGGTTGTAGTGATTACCTATTACATTTTGTAACCGACACTCTAACAGCCTTATCATTTAACGAAACAACTGTTGCTGCAGCATTAGATATTTCTAGTTGCATATGATAATGTTTTTATACCGGCATTGATAGATAGATTATCTAGCCTAGGTATTCCATCTAAGTTCTTAATATACTGCCACAACTGGCTGATAAATAAGAAAATTAAGCTTTATTAATCCTAAGTATACTTTCACTAGGGTAGTTAACAGAGGCTTGCCACAGGGCTGTGTTCTCAGTCCCTTGTTATTTCTCCCTTTATACATCACATATATAAAATATGCTTTACCACCTCAAGTCAAATCTGTGCAATAATGCAGATGATATACTGGCTATATTCCGCAACATAAAAATTATGACATGGTTCAAAATCATATGCAACTAGCTATTAATGGGCTGGTTTGAATATTTCGAGATCCTACACATGGACTTCAATGCAAAAAAATGTAATATACTAGTTGTATCTAGAAAAAAAAATAATGACCCTAATCTACAGTACTTTATAAAAGATCAGTGTTTACCTGTAGTAGACACAATTAAAGTGTTAGGCATATACATCTGACAATAAGCTAACTTTTAAGACTCATATCATCAATTGTATTCTTCAAACAATGCTGGAAAGGACTTGAATATCCTTAAATCTGTCAGTTGCAGAACTCAGGGAGCTCACCCTGAATTTATATTACAGATTTATAAGAGTGTGATAAGAAGTAAGCTAGATTATGGATGTTTCCTCTACGGACATAGCACTAAAACTGAGTTGAATAAGATTGATAATTTACAAAAATCAGGCACTGAGAATTGCCCTTGGGGCTTTTAAATCTTCCCCTATTGTAACATTACATGCAGAAGCATCTGTAATGCCTTTAAACTTAAGGCGACAGCTACTAGCCGATAGGGTAGTTTACAAAATAGTTTCGCAAAATAATCACCCTGCTTATACAAGTTTAATGTATCTTAGCTCAATATATACTGACATGCAATATTGGGCAAACAAAAGGGTCCCTTTATTTCTACAATCCTTGAATAATATTAGTCAGATTAATATAAACATAATTACTGATGTAGTATTTAAGAATATTTGGGATTTTGATGAACCCCTCTTCTTAATAAATAGAAAGGTAAAACCTACCAGTAATGCATTTATACTAGACAACAAAATTATCAAGAACCAACAAAATGAAAATGTTACAAAACAAATAGTAAGTAGACAAACTAAACATAACCTTCAAAGATTACATTCGTGTTTACAACAGATGGATCCAAATCTGTAGAAGGGGTTGGCTCCTGCCTTCTGGATACCACAACTTAATATCTCAGCCAAAATATACTTTAAATAAGTACTCTTCAAGTTATACTGCGGAGTTAGTAAGCAATTTTGAAAAGTATTCAACACATAAGTAATCTAAATAAACAACGAATTTTATAATTCTTAACTGATTCTCAAGCTGCAGTAAATAGCCATAGAAAAAAGCATGGAGGGGTCGAATAATGATAATCAAAAGTATTATTATAACAATAGTTTATGAAATATTAGTGACAAAGAAAAATATCATTATACAGTGGATACCGGGTCACATAGGTATCGCTGGAAACGAAAAAAGTGGACAGTTTAGCTAAGGAAGCAATAACAGATGGCATCAGACTAGTAGAATTTAACATACCATTTGACGATTTTAAGGCGTATCAAAAAATACTATACCATGCTAAATTTAATGAATACTTTTTAGGTTCAAAATAAAGCAAAATGGTATACAAACAAATTTTATTTTTTGTATTGTAGATTCAGTCCCAAAACAAAGTTGGTTCAAAACACATGTCAAGTTTAAAAGATGGGAGATAGTTAACCTACTTAGATTAAGAGTTTGGACATGCTAATATACAAATAGTAGTCTTTTTACTATAGGTAAGTATTTTAACTAGTACTCCGTTATGCTTAAGATGTACTTTGGGTAATAAACGAAACTTTAGAGCATATATTTTTTCAGATGCCCGGCAAATGACCATGCTAGAAGCACAAATTTCAAATTAATTAGTTAAAACAATTTGGGTTAAATAATGTGTAAACATGTTATGTAGGAGTATTACAAACCAATGATAGTCAAGATTTTCAAAAGAACTAAATAGTTTTCTAGTTGCAATTAAACGCAAAGGATATAACTAAACTGAATTATACACAACAGAAATCAACATACTACATACATGTAACCTTGGAGAATAAGGCACTTCAACCGAGGCCCCACCCTTCCTTTCGGGATAGGAGAAGTTGCCTGATGGGCCCCTGGCACTGTAGAAGCTCTCCTAATACCCCACACGTGGATTCCCCTATCTTCTTCCCCACCTATGTCTTTAGATTCCCAAAATCCCATCTTTTGATGTGACTAACGAAACAACTACAGTACACTACTGAAAATTCGATGTATTACCATTAATATCTTTCGATTATGTCTATTAGATATACATGTATATGGATTTGACTAATACTACTGCTGAATACCTCTTTATTAACATGACAACCACAGAATAATAGGTTTGATCGCACATCGAGGCTTCATGGATTCCCCAAAGCCTATTAGCCTTAACGCTAAACAAAAAGATAAAAAAAAAAAAAAAAAAAAAAAGACTTTGTTCAGAACTTTGAAATGAGAGATTGAGTTCGAGCGGGACTTTAACAGATTAATGTAAATTCTGTACTGGTTATGATTATTAGTCGTGTTGGTTAGAGAAAAAAGGTTAGGGGATCTCTAGCCGCCCGTCTCTTCAAGGATCATAGGTTATATAAGGTACTGACATGGTTTCTTAATTTTTTATATTTATAGGCGAGGTATGTAAACCATGTCTTCTGCGTTCTCTTGGTAGTATGTAATAGTGTAATAACATTCATTGGACATGTCTTTTAATTTGAGACAAAGTAAGCAGCCAGTACAATGAATTCCTGGAATCCTAACCTACCTTTCACCGTAGTCTCGCATGTATAGGACTAGGGAATCATCGAAAATCAATCTTGATGCTGGCTTTTGGTTTAGTCTATGTTGTGGAATGATAACAGTTTATTTTGGTGGTTTTCTTTAAGTTATATTTATTCTTACTTTGGATTGTCTAAAAATGCTGACTGACCAATTTATACTTCCAATTTACAAACCTATTAGCCATCTTAGGCCCTGCTTAAACTCAACTAATTTAAACAAGCTAAACCATTGGAATAAAACCTGTGAAAAGCATGTCTTCACTTGTCAGGTCTGTCTAATCGGCTGCAGTATTAATAAAAGAGTGTACCACCAACCTATAGCCTATCCTTAAAAACAGTAAAAAAGTAAAACTAAATGTTAGGTAATTGTCATATCTAACGGCCGGAGCGGCAAAATACAAGTTTTGCCTTTTTGAACTTATTGGAACCTTCCTACAGAACAAAAAGATATAAGGGCTGTTGGTTTGGGTTGGAAATGAGAAATAACGAATGTTTCCTAGAATCATAATAAAAAAATGCGAGACGAACTGTTTTCACCTCCCACCGCGGCAGCAATATTTTCATGTTGTAGCATCCCACGTGGAGTGTCACGTGGACCTATATGTGACCATGATTCAACCTCGTGATAGACCTCATCGGATGCCGGCACCATCTTATGCAAACGTTAAATTAAAAATAATGTGGTACTTTGGGATTATACCACGACCAACCACCCAGACATGAATCTTATCTGACATTTTGCTTCTACTGATTACTAGATTAGCGTAGTTAGAACAATATTTCGTCAATATAAAACAGGAATTGTCTTCTATCTCAATACCCCTCCCCATCCTACAGACAGAGGTCCAAAGTCGAGCGGTCTAGTAGATTACGTGGATTGCAGTCTCGCCGCCCGTTCAGCTGGTGCATCGCTTTTTTATACTTCCGTGTTTTTGTTTTACCCCTACATTTCTCCAAACACAAAAAATTCAACAAAAACAGACCATACATTACCAAACAAAAACTTAACTCTTTATTGAAAAAAACACACAAAACTTGTTTTTATTCTTGATCACACTCCGCTACCCCCCCCCCCCCCCCCCCAAAATGCGAATACCTCCGGCTGCCGAAGCCCGCCGCGCTGATGTCAACGAAAGAAAAACATCCCTCGAGATAGTACCTATCAGTAAAATATCAAATTCTAGAGGGGCTGATCAATTGTAATGGATATGGCAATTATGTACTGTCCAAAAAACTTTAAATAATCATGTGATGCCGCGCGGCCTGCCGCAAATCAGGATTCTCGAGAAAGATAAGATATCAGCGACAATAATACCGATCACAATACATGGAAATGCTTGTTGATTGATGGGATGTTAGTTCTGTTACTCAACTACATCGTTTTTATAACGTACTAAGTTCATTGAAAAAAGTTTAAGCGTTGGGGGCATATAACGGAATCTGACCCTATTAACAATTGATAATCGTTGTAAGTTTGTAATTGTGTAATTAAAAGGAGTTATTTTTTTCGTTCTATCATGTTTGTTTCTATAAATTTATATTTTTGTGTTCTTCATACTGGTGTGGTCAGTTTATAATCCCAAAGTACCAAAAATAATAATGAAATGAGCAGAATTTCGATCCAAATGAACAATGTTTTTCTTAATATCAAGCTACAAATTAATTAGTTGTTATCAGGTTGAGAAGATTGCCTCCATGCTGATGTCAACGAAAGAAAAACATCCCTCGAGATAAGTACCTATCAATAAAATATAAAATTCTAGCAGGGCTGATCAGAAATATAAATTGAATTGTAATCCAAAGGACATTAATAGAGAACACTTACAACTAGTGTGTTCCAACAGAATGTGCAGAAAACACCAAACTCAAACGAAATATAGCGTTGTCTCAGTGGCTTCAAATGCAACAACGTGGTCACCAAACCAAAATATGTCTCTATGTCTAAGCGTGTTCTTTAAAAAAGGAACCTGCCTGGACCAATTTTTTTGTTAAGGAGGATGAGCAGAATACGTTGATAACGTCAACGAAAGAAAAACATTCCTCGAGATAGTACCTTATCAGTAAAATATCAAATTTCTAGAGGGGCTGATCAGAAATATAAATTGAAATATAATGCAAAGGCAATTATGTAAAGCATCAAAACAAAACTTAATAAATCATAAAAAACCCTAATATAAATATATAAATGGTCAATAATAGAGAACACTTACCATTAGTGTGTTCCACAGAATATGCAGAAACGCCAAACTCCAACGAAATATAGCGTTGTCCCAGTGGCTTCAAATGCAACAACGTGGTCACCAAACCAAAATATGTCATCTATGTCTGAGCGTGTTCTTTAAAAAAGGAACCTGCCCGGGTGCCAATTTTTTTGTTAAGGAGGATGAGCAGATAATACGTTTGATTAACCGTTAAATTCGTTGTTTTTGCCAGGTCGGCCTTTAATCTTATAATTTCTGAAATGTTAATATACTGTTATATTTTATAGATTACACATAACATAGATAGTTTTTATATAACGTAATTTGGCGTCAACATTTTTTGTTTCTATAGTTAAATAGTTAATCATAAATATGATTTTATTTTGGTGGTGGCCTCTTATTATACTGCAGCCCTTCTAACAAGCAGTTCTTATTATAGCCACATAGCTACCTAAGTAACCTACCAAGCAATGCTATATGAATGGATAGAACAGTCTAGATAGGTAGACTATGATAAGCAAACTCGGCTGCAGTATAATAAGCATCCAATAGTCGAGGTGATCAACAATTATTGAATAATCGATATTCATGAGTAAAGAATCCTCGCTACAACTACTTAAACCAAATTACGGTATATTTTAATTATATTGTATTTCAAATTACAGTTTAAAAAGTAATAATAATGTTATGGTGGCTAAAAAAACAATGTAGGATACGTGTTAATGCCAAATTAGGATTATTCATCCCTGGCATTGGCATTGCAAATTAGGTTCTTAATTCTTGGTATAAAGGTTGCCGTTTTGAAAGCTTGCTTAAAGATCCTCTGAATGTGGAAACTCAAGAGAATCTGAGATTAAAAAGAATGACAAACTCAGTTTCTGAACACAGCACAGCTTTGGCTCAGGATAAAGTTTACGTAACAACCTTGTTGCCAATTTAACATCATTAGTCTGGGGATTGTGAGGTGGATAATTAGGAGTTTATTACGTAATGAGTTTTTGAAGAATAAGTTATAGTGTTCTTCCCTATTTTTTGTACGTGGGATACAAAATCAAGTTTATTTTGACTTTGAGTTACTTTAATTTCTAATTAAATAGTAGGATTACTACTTAGGTACATTAAAAACGGTAATTTACTTCTGTAACTAGTAGTAAATTATAAACATATGAAATGTGTAATTTGCAAGTGTTTTTGGACTAAGAGAAGTTAAAAATATATAAGCCTTGAAAAATAATGTTAAACTTTTTCTTTCAATTTGGATGTTTATTATATATTTGCTACTTGATTGTTTACAAAAATAAATATAAAATGTTTTAATATAAGCCTAATTATATACAATATGGAAGATTAAAGTAAAAATATCAGATGTTTTCTCATTTAAACGCTCATTCAGTAATTCAATCATAAAACAAGCCAAATATACCAAAAATAAAATTAAATACTATTTAATTTAAGCATTCTAATGCAACTTTAAGAATATTATTACGACATGCTACATTTAAAAAATTGGTATTGGTAAATAAATGATAAAATGATACAGGTATGCTATTCATGAAAACCCGCCTACAATAATAATGTGTTTTACTAGGTACATAAATAATGGCATTAATGGAGAGTACATCTGCACCAATGGACTCTGTTGCTGATGATCTTTCAAATGAAATATCAAGGTGAGCTTTTAAAAACTTTTCTTACTGCACATTAAGTTATTTTTACTTGTACTATCTGTTAGAGTGGAATACATATTACCTTAAACCCTAGTGGCGTCATTGACTTTTAACTCTGGAAGTGGCAGGTACCGGATATACAGTGCACTAAGCTATTGTTCAAGTGGCAGCTTCGGACATCCGCCCGCCAATTACATTGTGTTGTATTTCATTATTTTTTAAAGAGTCAATATTATCCGATTGTGATCAAATTCCATATATTTGAAAAAAGGAAAAATCAAAACTTTTCATTAATACTGTGTTTTAGGAGCTTCGAATACTTTATATGTAAAAATTGTATACAATGAAACTTTTGGCTACTCACTTATAAATAAAAAATAAATGAGTGCATTTGTACATTTTCATGAATGTACATAAAAAGTGTACATATGTATTGTCATGTAAACTCATAAGTATTTCTGAAAACCATTAAATTTACGATAAAATGTATATCATAAATAGTGACATTAAATAGTAATATTATATATATTTATTTATATTTGGTCTTCCGATCATATGTTTAGTTTGGTTATTTAAAGGCATATGTGACAGATACAGCCAAATACAAAATAATTGAATTGTAAAAAGTAAGGGCTCTGGTGATGTAATGGTAGTAGCACTCAATTTTACCCGGACAGCAAGTGAGAGATCCGGGTTTCGAGTCCCAGGACGGAGCAAGTACTTTTTGTAATTCAATGTTTTGTTAAAAAACAATTAAATTCGGCTATTGCCATTTATACAAAATTTAATTTATTCTATAATATACTATATATAATATTTTAGTACATTGTTTCTTTATGTGCATATAAAGTTTAATAAGGTAAAAAACAGATATTCAAGGATGAAAATCTTATGTAAAAAATTGTTTCTATTGTTTTTTTGGCTGTATAAAATATATTTCTGTTGTGTGTTTTTTATGATACAAAATGATGGTTATAACATTTCAATATATTAAGTTTTAAAGCATTGGTTGAGATTGATGCTTTAGAAAAAATAGAAATTTGGGCCAAACCGCCGAGCCCACTACAGAGAATTTTACATTACCACCTCTAGGTGGTTAACACTGTTCACAAGACATGGATTCTGAAACATAAGAGGGTGCCAACAACCTAGTGTTTTATTTTATCCAATAACAGTAAAAATGTAATTTTATTCGTATATAAGCAAGTTTTTTAATGTAATACAAAGAATACCAAACTATTTCTATTTTCATTAAAATTATATATTACTAATTTTTTTATAATGATTGGTTATATTATATAAAATATAAAAATTAGTTAACCTTGGTTTTTATAATTGCAAATATCTAATTCTACTATATTTAACATTATTATTAATGTATTGCATGTAAATTTTACGTAATATTTCTTTTAAAAATAGTACATAACATTAAAAAACATTTTATGTACCAATGAACTTTTGACTGCTTTGTCTTTAGTGGTTCAATTTATAATCATCCACTTCTTTTATACATGCTACCGTAATACAAAATACCAAAATTTATTCTCTGCGCTGTTGTTGTTAGGTTTACTGTATCTTTATATATAGTTTTAATGATAAAATGAATATTGACAGAACCATTAAAATTATAAAAGTGAATTAATGATTGCAGATAGATTAGCAATAAATTGGTTTCTCAAGTTTAAAAAAATTTGTTTTTTACAGCTGAGGCTGTTTTAAAAAAATAAATTAAAAGAAACTTCCCTCAAATTTGGCAACCTCAATTTTATCATTAATTATAAAAAATTATTTTTTATGTAAAATCTGTTGTATGAAATGGAAAATTGTCAATTTCATATCCGAATATTTTAGAAAGGTATATATTCACAAGTTTTATTTCAGATTTATCCAAATTAAAAATTTTAATAAGTTGTCATATATTGGTGATTTAGAAATTTAAACCATAAAAAAATAGTTAATAATACTGCCACAGTTTTTTAACATTATGGACAACAAATTATTGTAACGATTCTCTGCTATAATTTGTAGGTGAAACTAAGGAATATAAACTTATTATGTTTTCCTTTATTTGTTCAAATTTTTTTATTGTTGTTTAATATTAGGTTAATTTTTTATATTGAACTATTGTTTTTTTTTTATCAGAAAATGGCAATGTAAATCTTTATCACTGGGTAGGTTGAAAGCAGGTTATCACTGATTTTCATACAGACATATAATTATATTACCAGTCAATACATTGACTTTTTTTACTTTTATCCACAAGCAATCCCCATACATGGTTATAGTTTCTATGAACACCAACAAAATATCGAAAGTTTGTCCATTGATACAAGATTTTGGTCCACTATGCTCTCCAGCTTCATAGGCCACATTCATGTAGAAAACTGATCACCATCCAAACTCTACTAAACCTAACGAAAGTTGGTACAGTAAATCTTATTCTGTTCTTTGTGTTTTTAACAGATCTCTTTTTGTCTTTTTAACAGTTATCTGTAATAAATTTGTTTTCAGGATTTGAGTTTGTGACAATACTACAGAACAGGAAACATCAGTTTGGAAGAAACACTGCGTAGTGCGTAGAATTATCCTGCTATTGTACAGAATGGATGACAAAATGAATACAGTCCGCGTGTCTCTCGGGTGGTATGCCATCAAAATATCAAAGGTAGTATATATTTTGATCACCAGAATTAAATTTCTTGATATTTTTGTTTGGGAAACTAGGTGAAGGAGAAACTCTTCAGATTAAGAAATTTATACACACTTTACACAGTTTTTGCCAATAGACCTTTAAAACCTGTGTAAGTTTCATAAACATCTTAACTGACATTTCACGTAAATATTTTGAAACCATTTACAATGTATTAATATTTTTCCATTAACTGTAATTAGTGATGATTTTGCATTATTTCACATTGTATGTTTTTCTTCCAAAAAATAATATCATTTGAAAATTTTTTTATTGTAATTGTACATGAAATTTATAGTATTTTTTTTGCATGTCCCTTTATTTCACTAAAGCTGTTTATTATTGCAACATCGATTTGTTACTATATATATGACATAACTTTATCAAAATCAAAATCAAATCAAAATCAAAATGTCTTTTATTAACGTGAAACATTAAGTACAGTAATTTTGTCAAAACCATCTAATCGTAAAATCGTAAAATTAAGTTGATTATTATTTATAAATTCAACTTTCTTGATGTACTGACTTGGCTATAAACTGTCAACCTACGTAACCAATATACTATAGATAAAGCAAAATTATCATTAACAGAACTTCAAGGAGTAAATGGCAACTTTTAGTTGTATTTATTCAAAATTTGTATGAGACAGTTATAAAAGACCAAAATAAACGCATTATTTTGCACTTTCTAGGTGTTTAAAACTGTAACATTTTTACTTTTTTTACTACTTTTCTCAAAAGTTTGATAATTTGTTTTAACACAGGCACATGCAAAGTGGCTCACTTCCACATGTAGCAAATAAAAAAGCGCTTTCTTTTCTTTTATTCGTCATTTGCTTTAGCCGCACAAAACAGCGTTTTAGTTTTCTTTGGGCCAATTTCTCATTGCTTGGGGAGGATGCGGGAAACTGCAACCTGACAAAGCGTAGCCGCTGCTGGGCTTGATCCACCGGACGCAACAGCTGCCGGCCTGCTTCTTTCAGTGCAATCATGTGTTTCCATAATTTCAGATTTTGTTTATTCAGAAGTCCAATGATGTGTAAGGCTTTTGCATTTAGGGGTTTTGATTGCGTGTATTTTAAATAAGATCACATATTGTAAACAACACTGTCTTCTAAAAGATAATCATCCAAATTTAAACCACAGTATTAATAAAACAGTCATCCATCAGTCACTTTCAGCACAATAACTCAGAAATAGGCTATAAGAAGAGTGGGTACGAGAAAACGACAGGAACAATTGGCCGTCCAAACTTTGATCATTATTCTGACATTAGGGAGCCAGCACCTTAACTACTGTTAACATTTTACAGTCGAAATAGTAAATCATCGAGTACATCACTAGAGAATGTAAATCAGCTGTAATATTGAATCAATTTGAACAAGCCTGTTTGTGGATGGCTAAACCGTGGCGTTATTGGTTTTGATATCAAATAAGTCGAAGCTATAAACTTATCAATACTATTTTAAAACCACTTTTTCAGCTACTTCTCAACAGGTTTAATACATATTCTACAATTTTGTTTGCAGTAGGTCCATGTGCAAAATAATAGATAATTCATTGTGTACAGCACCTTTTCAAAAATTCACATCAGCATTATTCCGAACTCCGGTTAAGTCCCTGGACCGATTATCAAGTAAAAGGAATACTTTTTGAAAGATGAAATGTTTTTGGTACAGGATAGTCAGCATAACACAAATTTAATACACTTCTGTTTTTTCGGCGCGCTTGCTGTGCTCAGTACAATGGTTTTCATTTGTACGTGTATAGTGGAAATGTCCCATGCTGTTGGTGGAGGGGAGAGTGCATCAATCCCTTCATTTTGTTGTTGCGGCAGCTGTCCTGCAGTAAGGTCAGTATCGAGTTTGCTTTCTGTTCATTTCAGTGCACTGGCTTTGTTTGATTCATTTGTGTGTCGCTTTAAAATAAGATAAGTGAAAAACGTAAAAAGATGTTGGTGTCAATGTGGACAAAATTTTTTGTGCCATTAAAGTGCATTGGAGCTGGGGAATTCAGCGTGAAAATGTTTGCGTTAAGAAGTAAGGGCATTTTAAACAAGTCACGTTGTTTCAGATTCGAGAAAACACCCTACAACAAATTGGGAAAGTCTTGTTCCTCTCAATCTAAATGAAGTGGCGATGGAAGTTATAGGAAACAATGGGCACAAAGGAAAACATACCAACATTGACAAACTCCATGACAAAGAAACAAATTTCCATTGAACCAAGTTTATTAGCACTGTGAAGAAGACTGGCCTGAAGCTACAAATATTGCCCATTGAAAATTGCTTGCTTTGAAAAAAGAAGCTTCAACCAAGGCTAACAAAAAGAGCAAAGGAACAGATTACGGTTGTTATCGCCTGTAGCAATGTAACTAGCAGTCATGAAGCTTACATTACAAGGCGATTGGAACTCAAAAAAGCCTAGTCCTTTAAAAACTAAAAGAACTTCTAAAATTTTTAAGACATGGTTTTTAAATAAATTTATGCCGTCAGTAGAAAAAAATACGGCTGAGAACAATTTTTTTTTGTTTAAGGAAAGCTATTCCTTTTTTTGGATAATGCCTCAACCCAGAACTCCAATGGCTAAGCAAATTAAAAGACAAAGGCATCAAAGCTGTATTTTTTTACCTCCAAATGTGACCAACCTTCTGGCCAGTCTTATGGATCCAAGACATAACTTCAAGCACATTAAAGTTGAAATATTGCCACCATCTTCTTAGTTTATTATAGTTTTAGCA
>NW_025784961.1:0-22818 GCF_021130785.1 Homalodisca vitripennis | reverse complement strand
GCCACACTTCCAAGAAGTCCTCGCTACGTTGTTAATGTCTGACTGGGTTTGAACCTTGCTGTACATGATAGAGTACCCAGTGGATAGAAACCGTATTGTTTTATTAATAAATGATTTAAATCAGGGTACCCCAAGGGACATTATTTTATCTTGGACGTATTCGAATTTTCTTGACCAAATACCTAAGAAGTACTCTAAATCATTACTTCTGACGCCATTGACATACTCTGGCACTGAAAAACCACAATTTTAACACCAACTAGGAGAGACCACTGATTTAAACTTTTCATAATTTGAATTGGTTAGGGGGGCTTTACAGTTACAAGACATCCTACAAATAATCGGGGGAATTTTTGTAAAAAATAGTCAAAATCCTGATTGCTGCAATCCAACATATATTGATATCTTATTATACTAATATACAAAAACGAATCAGCAAAATGTGTTGATAAGCGCAAATCTTGATAAGCGGCCTGGAACAATTCGGATTAATTCTGTTTGTAAAATGTCCATTGAAATCCTCAGCGAGGAAGGTTTTTATGAAAAAAAAGGATAAGTTAAGAAATAATTTTGGATAATTCAGAAAAAATTGTTAGTCCTTTTAACGTTTCATAATTCAAATTAAACAGGCTCTAATACAGCTGTGGACAGCTATCAGGTAATGTTCGTCAAACTTTCTGAAACAATCTGTTTCAAGATTAAAAATTTTATCAATAATGAAGTAAACAGTGCACTTACACCGAGTGGTGGAATAGATACAATAAAACATTATATATATACATTTTACCTCGCCAGAAATTGGCGCCAGTCGACGAACTAAAAATCACTCTACTGCTTAACATACTTTTATAAAACTAACCTCAATGAACAGACAGTTATAGAATATGTTTATAATAAGTTCCAAAACAACAAGTTACTTTAAAACTGGTGGGCTTACTTGACCATTATGGATATTAAATTTTAACCAATTGGCTTTATGGAGAACAACAGAGAAATGAGTACATTTAACATGCCTCTCAATCGATTCATTCTCTTACTCTGGCTACAGTCAATACAAAATAAAAATGTAAACGTCAAAACTTTTAATAACGATTATTTTGGAATGTTGCAAAACCTTAATAAGGATTTCCCTCTTATACCGAAGTCCATAGTAACTAGGTAGGACTTCCCCCTAGGTCGTAATAGGCTTTTCAGTCCTTCTTATGTGTGTAATTTTCTCCATCAGGACTCAACTATTTTCAACACGATTTTGACCAAAATAGATTTCTGAGAACTAGATAATCGAACGTATATAGTATTTTTATCGAGGCAATATGGCAACCTAAACTGTGACATAGTAGGTTAGTGAATTTAAACGGTCTTAAGTAGGCACTTTTTAATCGAAGTAGGCATCTCGGTCCTACGTAAGTATATTTGTTTTTTCTTCGTCAGAGCAACAAGACAACTCTACTATCGTACTGGAAATATCTCATACCTGAAAATAAATGATAAGGACTGAAAATATACCGAACTTTTGACCGAAGTAAGTTTTTCCCGAGACCCGTGTGATCTGAGATATGTGTTTTCTTGATTGGGATGACAAGGCAGATTCAGCTGTGACGTTATGTATATAGTTAGTTTAAAAACCAGAAATGCTCCTACATGTGCCAAACATGACATAATAATTAAGTTAAAGCCTGATACTATATACCATGAACTTAAATCATATCTTACGTTTTAAAATCTTTATAGGCCTCCCTTCATACTAAATCATAATTGCTTTTACTAAGTAATATAAGGACTTCGGTTCTAAAGATGCGTGTGAAGCCGCGGGTAACAGCTAGTTATTCATAAACGTAAAGAACAAACTTATTTTTGAAATCCGTTCGCTACAAACGTAAGAAAGGACATCCTTTGTCTACATATTTTGTCTACATAATGTGCACATATTTTTGTATTTAGTTAAACAAATTCTCTTGATGCTCAAGTTCACCTTCCTCTTACGTGCAGGATCTGAAATCTGATGCTGTTGCAGACTTGCCTCCTGAAACCTGGAGTATGTTCGTCTAAAGGGATCCAAAGATAGTCGTCGACGAAGAAACGATGAAGTTCAAAGCGAAACCCTCTGCATCGTTTCAACATCAGAGACACCCAAACTACAAAAAGTAGTGCGATCCAGGTGAAGATGTGTTCTCATTGTCTCATAAGGTGCGCAATTGAGAGCACTACGATGTGGACTGACACGATCCCAAAGCACGGTGGAGCAACTGAGCCTTCTACAAATACAGCAGCTTATGGTGGGAAGGGCTGATTCGATGTAAATGAAGTATTTTAGCTCCAGTTCACCTTCCTCTATACGTTCAGCATCTGAAATCTGATCATGTGGCAGACTTGACTTCCTTAAATCTGGAGTCATTTTCAATTGTACACCTGATGAGAAAATGAGAATGCCTCTACAACAAATGTTTAAGTATTGCTGAAACATATTTTTACGTATAGACATCTACAAGTAGACATAAATATGATGGTTCTAGCTCATTTTTTATGCGGATTTACGTAAAAACATGAAATAACCGCGAATTTCATAGTGTAGAGTATAAGTAAAAACCGTGCTAAGTGCCAAAAATTAAGAAAATTGAGTTTAGTATCAAAATGTGTGCTATAAGCCAACCCCAATACAGTGTAAACCGGGCTATGTCGAGAAAAATCAATAATTCGTTCAAATCCTTGCCGCTAGAATGCGCATTGGGGCTATGTTCAAGGGTGACATCAGTAAAAACCGAGTCAAGTGCCGCGTTGCAACACACGCCAGACTACTCGTGATTTGCAGGTTATGTTTGTTGCCACAGGCATTCTAACCACTGTATGAGGAGTGTGTGTTACCGCTTTAACATTGAGTTTTTGTTATCCATAATGAATGTGCCTTTAGTATTACCGAAGTGTAAGAGACGAGCAAAGGGTGAAGCATCTTGTTTGTTGAAAGGAGTCTTGAACAAAATAACCCACAAAAAAGTTGATTGTTTGGAGCGACAACTGTGGGGGACAAAATAAAAAAACAAAATGTTGCTGTTTTTATGGAATTATTTAGTTTGTCGTGGTATCTCTGATGAAATTGAACATAAATATCTTTGTGTCAGGCCATTCATATCTTTTCTTGTGATCGAGACTTTGCGCTCATCGAGAAAGTAGGTGTGAAGTCCCACTAGACATAGTTCAAATTCTTGTAAGTGCCTCCCACAAAAAGCAATTTTTTGCTACACTTATGGATGAAGGTGACTTTTTTGATTTTAAGGAAAGTTAGTAACAATTGTCTGAATACAAAGAAATTGGAAATATCTCAAAGTCCAATGGCTAAAAATTACAAGAACAAAACCAAGTAGTATTTGTAAAAAAATCATGGACTGAATATTGAAACTTGGCTTGAAATAAATGTGTTCAAAAAGGGGGTTAAGGAAGGGGACATCTTGCAAAACCTATCCACTTTGCAAACAATAAACCGATTAACTAAAGAAAAATAAGAATACCTGAAAAAGATGATACCTTACCTCAAAGAAGAGAACAAAGACTTTTATAATAATTTAACAGCATAGAAGTTTCAGTGTTCCAGACTGTTAACTTTAGTTTAGTGTATAATATACTATCGAGTATTTGAGTAAAAGTTTAAAATAATTAAACTGGTATAACATTATAATATTGTTTGTCTTTTTAACCTGTATTATTTTTAACTACATGTTTGCTTACTCTTTCATTTTTCTGGTTTTTTAGTAACATTTGTTTGGTACTTAGCCCTCTTTTTACATCAGTAAGTTGTGACATAGCCCGAAGTAAATGTGGCACTTAGCCCGGTTTTTACCTCAGTAAGTTGTGACATAGCCCGAAGTAAATGTGGCACTTAGCCCGGTTTTTACCTCAGTAAGTTGTGACATACCCTTTTCAAAAAAAGTTTAATTCAATTTTTTTTTTTACTGTTGCCATGGTATATAATGCATTCTTTCCACTGATACTATTAGTAGTGATGTGTATTTTTTATTTAATATATTACAGTTAAAAAATATTTAATTATGACAGTTATATGCAGTTTTCATCGATTATCTCAAAAGTAACTTTTTGGCACTTAGCCCATGGTTTTTACTTATACTCTACAGTTTACGTAAACGTAAAGTTTTTACAGAGATTTTACACTGATTTTCTATCCCCTCGAAAAGTGAGTTATAACTGTCATATTTATATATACACGTGCAGTTTACTAGATTGTTATATTGGATAGAACTAGCCTTAAAAGACCCCTCGCAATAGAGTTGTTCTAGACGATTTTTGATAAATATCATCTAAGTAAATATTAAATTGGATCTGAAACCCAATTATTTTCGATCTCTTCTCACTAGTAATAATACTAACTAAAGTACTGATATGGATAAATAAGTATTTAATGTAATTTCACTTTGTTAAATATAACAATTTTAATTTACTAACTTAATCGATGTAGCTCGTTATAGTAGGATTAGATCTGGTCGGTTATGCTGGATACAACACTAACCACTCCAAGTGCCTGTTATCACGGAGTGATAATAAGCGCTGATAACCTACAAACGACCTTATCTGATGTAATCATCCCTTGCGTATTGCCGGCGCGATAAAAGCAGGCTTGCCAACCTAGTCTCCTCGTGAGAAGCGGCGCCTCACGCGAGGCTTTCGCCTTAAATTACTGCTTTCTTCGATCAGAGCCATTACTGCAAACTCCATTATTCAAAACTCTTTGTTATTGCTATCTTAAGATCTGTATGTTTCTGAATTTACGGGGTATATATACTATTATTTGGAATGAGCCCAAAAAAAACGTCAGAAGAGTAAGTTGTTTCTTGAATTATACCATCGAATTAATAATCGGCTGTGGTAGAGTGACTTGACTTTTTTCCTCATAAGAATAAATGTTTCACTTCCCTTATTTTAGTGGTAGATATATGCTATATGTGTTATTTTAGTGGTAGATATACTCGTATGCTATATGTGTTATTTTAGTGGTAGATATATACTATATGTGTTATTTTAGTGGTAGATATACTCGTATGCTATATGTGTTATTTTAGTGGTAGATATATGCTATATTTGTTATTTTAGTGGTAGATATATGCTATATGTGTTATTTTAGTGGTAGATAATATGCTATATGTGTTATTTTAGTGGTAGATATATGCTAATATGTGTTATTTTAGTGGGTATATATATATATATATATATATATTATATATATATATCATATATATATGCTATATGTGTTATTTTAGTGGTATACTATATATATATAATGCTATATGTGTTATTTTAGTTGTCGATATATGCTATATGTGTTATTTTAGTGGTAGATATATGCTATATGTGTTATTTTAGTGGTAGATATATGCTATATGTGTTATTTTAGTGTAGATATATGCTATATGTGTTATTTTAGTGGTAGATATATGCTATATGTGTTATTTTAAACCTATACTGAATACACATCCAAACGCTTTTAAATATTTTTGATAATTTTGTGGGTTATTCTGAAAAACTGTGATACCTTGTTATACATCATCGCTTCGTTTTTTTAAAAATGTATAACGCTCCATAAAAGGTTTAAAACATTTTTTTTGATGCGTGTGGATTATATATTTTAAATGAGACATCCCTTATTACGGTTCGGTAAAAAAAATAAGTGCTGAACAGTGATGCAAGGTTTACAATACTCTAAAGAAGAAACACTAACATTAATTTTACTACAGTTCATTTTTAAATGAAAAAAGTAGCTATCATAATAATTATTTTAAATATTTCGAGAGCAAAACACAATCATTTAAACATTTACTGCAAATCCATACCAACAGAGTTTCATCAACATTTGAAGAAATTGATGACATTTTGGTTTATCAACAGTTCTTATGAATCTCTATGGAGTGATTTACTTTTGGAGTATGTTTTATATGACCAACTGAAGAGTGTTTGATGTATGAAAATTCTTGACTCCCTCCTCCAGCCCAAATGGAGTAATTTCGGTAACTCAACCAATTTAAATAGGACCATAGCAAGTGGACATCATTTAAAAGGTATTAGAAAAAGAAGAAGAATGGCGCAAAACTAGAGGTCTGTAATTTGACTGTATCAAATTTGGTGGCCATTTAAATTTACAATTGTTTTATAAAAACCCCCACAGTATAAGTTTACATTTAAAGTTTATTTTAAGACAGGTAAAACATGTCGTCACTAGTTAATTTTGAGAACTTTCGACGCCATATCATAAAATAAGTTATTTTAAGAATCAACAAACATGAAAAACCAACAGATTTTTTAAAGTTTGGTATTATTTTAAAAGTAATTATATAAACTTTACATTTAGATTGAATTAATAATATAACTTTATTCGTTGTTAAGATATTAAAACGTTAAGTTTATTATTATATACTGTAAATTTTATCTGCTTATTTAATATTGTATAGTTTGCGCACCAAAACTACATACTACACTAAATCTACCTAAATATTTACATTAATATGTACAGAGTGGTAAAAATTTGGAAAATATAGTTAAAGACGTTTTGGATCTATATATAATTCTGTCTTAAAATATGAAAATCCGTGCTTTCGGTAAACAGCGATTGAAAGAGAAACTTTTATGCCACTTGGTATGAAACAAAAAAAACTTAGGAAATACATCTATTTATGTTATTTTTTTTATTATTTATTTATTTTTTAATTGATGCCTGATTGCAGTATAAGATACAAGCTGTTCATATCACATTATAATATAAATAGTGTATAAAATAAAATAAATAAATAATAAGTTGTTTCGAACAGCTATAATTTGCCTGACATTTCTCCATAATTAGATATTCGGTAAATAGATAGACATTAATCACACAAGGATCAGCACAAAATGGTTTATTTCCATCTTATTTCACCACAAAGTCAAATTAAATCAGCTGATTATCAAAGCCTTTTATAATGTTACCTTCTTTCATTAATATTGAGTATAATAAAAATATATATATATATTATAAACAATTAGCATTTATGAAAATAAGCAACTTTTTGTATTAAGTTTATGTTTATAAATAAAGGTAACCTATTTTCATATAAACATATAAAGAAATATTTGCTAGTAATTTCCTATGAAACAATATTCCAAATTCCTATTACATAAAATAACTTGTAAAATATGTGCTTTTTGATAAAAAATAATGTTTGAAACATTAGTGATAATATATTTTCCTTGTGTAATATAATTTAATAGACAAAATAAGCACAAAACCGTTTTTTATCAATATTTTTAGTATCGAATCCCCTTAAATTCAGTTTTTGGTATTTTTTATCAAATTAAAATTATGAGTTTGTCTAAAATGTATAAAGAAGTAAGTTATTTTCAAACAACTTTCTGTATTGAGTGTGTTTAAATTAAATTTACGTTGAACCTTGCTTTTAATTTACATTCCGATTTTAAAAACGTTTAAAACTGTATAAATCCGTGCAATGGCTCAAAACTATTTGTTCTAAAATATTACGATCCCCGTCATACTACAAGGTTTTTAACGGTATGTTTTTAACATTTGGAACTTAGAGAATATTATCAAATACACTGTTTCAGAACAAGTCTGTATTGGACTATTCAAACGCTCTAAAAAGTACGATAAGTTGTTAAAAACTGAATTAAAGATTAACTCCATAACAAAGAAGTTTTGTTTCGTGATTCGCTAGCAGCATTGCGTGTTTTTACGGCAGAAGTTCACAGCTCTGTTATTGCCGGTATAATAGCTCTCGTCATGTAACGTAGAGTAGAGTATGACGTCATGCTACTTTTTTACGGTAGGGCAGGGATAGGTCGTGTTTGGTAAAATATGTGAAGGTGCGTCTAAAATTTAGTTTTTTATTCATAGTAATAAAAATTACCAGTTTTATTTGAGGCAACTGAGCACATAGAAGCAGGGATCTGACGCTGTTAGCTATAATTTATTCAAAAGCTGTAAACTCAATGTGGTTGTCCACTCAGACACAACACCTGGCCACGTCATTGTTTTGTTTACGTCACCAATTTCAACTCATACCCTTCAGCACTTAGTTCAAAGGGACACATGAAGTCATTAAGTGAGTGCTCAAAAATTTGTTAATGAACATGAACTTTTAAACATGAATCATGATTACTGACTGGAACTAAAAAAACAGAAATAAAATTAATTTAGAGAGGCATGACCTACATTTGGCAATTCGTGATGCTTACAATTTTTAGTTTTAACGTATTCCTTAGTAAAATTGAATTTAAAAGAAAACATTTCCGTTTTTATTGATTTCTTTAAAGTTTTTTCTTCTAGAATTAAAATTATATACAAATTTATTGAACATTTTTCTTTGTTTATAGGCAATTTAACAAGTTATTGTAGTGAAAAACGCAAAAAAAATAACATTTTCCTCCCAACATTTAGCCAGATTTCCTCTTGAAACTATTAGAGTTCTAGGGTGGATTTTATACGATTTTTTCAGCTCATTTTACATAAAACTGTTTTCTAATTAAGAAACGCAATTAACACCCCAAAGAAATCCAAACCCCTGGAGGATGGTTTCCGTTCCATCGTTTGCGGGCACCTACCTAGAGAAAGGTGTTTTAATTGCTTCCTGCATCAACGAGCACACCAAACGTTGGCTGGAAGAAGTTATCCAAAGAATAAAACCTCTGGGAGATGATATCTCTCTTGAGAGTGGGTCTGCGTAAGGACATCTTGAGGTCCACTAGGGTGTTTTTTCAGAGCTCAACCCGAAGCTTCTGAAGAAGACACCTGAAAAGGTACTTGAGATGTTTCAATAAGCAGAACCCCAACCTGAATGTAAACGAGTTGGAAAATCCTTTCCATCCAAGGCCAGACCCCGAAAGGTTACGGATTCGTCTGCTTCCTGGACGAGGTCTGCTACAAGGCTGTGAAGGCTTCCAACTGTAGAGCCAACTTAGGACTCTGGCAGGTCTCAATTGTCTCCTCGGACAGTCAAGGACAATGCCACGAGTTCTACAAATCAACCTCCAGCACAGTAGGGCTGCCTCGGCAGCCTTCTTGCCAGTTCTTCCTCCAGGAGGGATTTGATCTGGCACTGATTCAAGAACCATGGCTTTCACCAAGGGAGAGTGGCGGGCCTAAATGAAACCAAAGGTAAGTTAATTTACTGTACCTCTCTAAGGAATGTCCAGAACCTGCATCCTGTTGAGGAGAGGCTTGGATTTTCTAACCCTCAACGAATTCTGCTCCAGAGATCTCACTGTGGGCACACACTGACCTGGAAGAATGGAGGTATAGTGCAGAGCACAATTGTAGGCTCCGTATACTTGCCATATGATGCCAGGGAACTCCCCTCCATCAAGAGACCTAGAGCTCCTGGTGGAAAGAAGCACGAAGCCAGACGATCAACAACTTCTTCCTAGGTTGTGACGCCAACGCCCATCACTCTGCTGGATGGGGCAGCAGCACCAACACTAACCCTAGAGGTGAGGCACTTTTACAATTTCTTCTAAGTAGGGACCTATTTATATGTAATAAAGGTAACCGCCCTATACGTTTCGCAACACGAATTAGACAAGAAGTTATTGACATAACAATCTGCACACAAGGAATACTTGGAATGGTTGATAAGTGGCACGTAAGCGAAGAGGCCTCATTTATCGGATCACAGGTATATCCCTCTTTAACTTGCAAGATGAGGCTGCAGAGGTCCTCTATCGTAATCCCAGGAGGACTGACTGGTTGGGATATAAGTCTGACCTTCAGTCACAGTTGGGGATCGGTAGGCGGAAGGGTGCGATGCTTCACAGACATAGATCAGATAGCTTCTGACCTGCAGAATGCTATAATCAATTAGCTTCCATGACAATTGCCCATTGCGACGGGGGAAGAGTCGAACCAATATAAGTGGTGGACTGCAGACCTCGCTCGCAAAAGGGCTAAATGTTCAGGAAGCTGTACAATCAATGCAAAAGGAGCCGTATCTGGGAGTCCTATCAATAGAGCTCTAACAGAATACAGCCTAGCAATTAAAAAAGCAAAACAAAGTTCCTGGAGGCAGTTTTACACAGAAGGTAAATGAGTTTAAGCGAGGCAGCTAGACTGCAGCGCTTGCTAGCCTCAAGTCCAACCGGTCACTTGGGATCTTTAAGGTCCCAGGGAGGTCAACACACTTCCGGGTCTAGTGATAGCCTCAAACTTCTCCTTGAGACTCACTTCCCTGATTGTATCTTTGAGAATGACGACACTGGAAACGTCTGGTAATTCACGAGGCAGGCTCACGGCCAAGAGCTTGTCGTGGTAGCTGGGCCATTGCCAGAAAGGATTGTCACTCTCTCTAAAAGCCAAATGGGCAATTTCTAAATTTGCCCCTTTCAAATCTGCAGGAGGGGATGGAATCTTTTCCGGCCCTGCTTCAACAAGGGCCGGAGAATCCTCCTTACCCTTCTAATGTGAAACTATTCAGGGCGAGCCTAGCCTATGGGTACATACCACAAGTCTGGCGTCTCAACAGGGTGGTCTTCATCCCTAAAAAAGGGAGAGCGGACTACTCTGTCCCTAAATCTTTTTCGTCCCATCAGCTTATCTTCGTTTTCTACTGAAAACATTAGAAAAGACTGGTGGAGAGGCACCTGAGAAAGGGAGTTCTCCTCAGACACTCCCCTTCATCGCAACCAACATGCATACCAGCAAGGCAAATCCTGTGAATCAGCACTGCACCAATTAGTCAGTAGGATTGAGGATAGCCTGTCCGCCAAGGAATTGGCATTGTGCACCTTCATAGACCATTGAAGGAGCTTTCGACAATGCCAAATTTCACTGCAATGGTAAGTGGAGCACAGCGACGTGGCCTCGAGCCAGCTTTGTGCCGGTGGCTTAGGGCCATGCTGTGCTCCAGACGGATCAGGGCCGAATCTCAAATGAAGTATCGCTTGTGATCGCACCCCCACAAGGGGATGTCCCTCAAGGAGGCAATCCTGTCACCTCTACTGTGGAATCTAGTAGTAGATGGTCTACTTGAGGACCTTACTAACAACGGAATCTATGTCCAAGGATATGCAGAACGACATAGTCCTTATGGTACAGGGAAAAATACACAAAATGTTGTTGTTGATATCCATGAATAACCAACCTTCAACATGTACACAACTGGTGTCAGGGAGAGGGGACTGAAAGTAAATCCCTCTAAGGACAGTAGTTGTACCATTCACTAGAAAAAAGAACCTAGAGTCTCTTTCTAGGGCTGAAACTCGCAATCCCACCTCAGCTGGAGTGGTTCAAAGACAGTCAAATATTTAGGACTGACTCTAGACCATAAGCTTACGTGGAATGATCATCTTAATAATATCCTGCACAAAGCAAAAGTGGGCGCTCATGACGTCCAGGAGACTTGCAGGAATCTCATGGGGCGTAAAAAACCCCATATAGCACTTATGGCTTTACAAAGCAGTTGTAAGGCCTCAAATCACTTATGGTTCATTAGTCTGGTGGACAAAGGTGAATCAGGATAACTGCCAAAGCCAAGCTTGAAAGCTTACAAAGGCTTGGCACAATCTTTGTAACCGGAGCATTTCAGGAGCAGTCCCTCAGCGACCCTCGAGGTGGCTTTAGGACTTCTACCTCTTGATGTTCATATAAAAGCTGAAGCGCGTAAGTCAGCTTATCGGCTGATGGTTGCTGGCTTGTGGAGGAATGGCGCGTCTAACGCGAGCCATGGCGCCCATCACTGAAGCTGTAAACCCAAGCGCTATTCTCGAAATGGTCTCCGACACAATGAGAACGGAGTTCGTATTCAATAAGCCATTCTCTGTTGACTTCTACTCCAGAGATGAGTGGGAAATCGCAAGATAACATCCCAACAATAAGAAAGAGCTTTGTCTGGTACAACGGATGGCTCGCTTATTAAGGGTAGAACTGGATATGGAGTGTTTTAGTCCAATCCCCTAGAACTGCCCTTAGCGGCAGTTTGGGTCGGAACTGCTCCATATTTCAAGCCGAAATCTATGGTATCCTAGCCTGTGCCAACCTAGGCCTCACCAGAAGGTACCAGGAAATGAACATCTGTAATAATGTCAGACAGTCAGGCAGCTCTTAAAGCTCTTGACTCCAACAGCATTTCATTCCTAAGCTTGTGTGGGAGTGCTTTAACACTCTCTGCAAGCTTGGATCACGCAAACTGTGTGCGTCTTGGTTGGGTACCGGGCCACACAGGCATAGGTGGCAACGAATGCGCCCGACAGGCTTGCCAAAAGCGGAGGCAAGCATGCCATACACCGGTCCAGAACCGAGTTGTGGTATAAGCAAGGGTCAGCCGCTTACCAAAGTATAAACAAATGGTCCCAGGAAGACACACCCGCTTGCGGTGGCAGAGTCACCACCAAGGACAAGCACTCGGCAAAAGACTGCTTGCCGATTCTAGCTCCGGATTCACCAGATGGCTGATGGGGCTGGGGAGGGATCGGGTTAAGCAAAGTGATTGCCTTGATCACTGGGACACGGCCACTTCAGGAAACACCTAAAACACTCTAGGTTTTACGAAATGAGGACTCGGAGTGTAAGACTCTGCAATAAGTCTGAAGAGACTGCAAAACAACATAATACTGGACTGTGAGAGACTGGGAGCAAGGAGAAGGGCTCTTTTCGGTGATAAACAACCAGGCGACGAACCAGATGCCTAGTATCGGGGAAAAGCTTCTTAGCCTAATTAAGGGCACGAAGATAGGCTTACCCCTCTAACATCAAAGGGGCACACAATAAGCTCAGGTTGACGTGTGAGGATCTAGGAATCCACCCCAATATCCCAAAGGAAAAAAAAAAAAAAAAAAGAAAAACACCCCAAACGTTTTTAGTGAGAGTTAATTTCACTGAGGGAGCTGAATTTCAGGTGAAATCTTTGACCCTGAATAACCTCGCCACCGAAGCATTTTTCCGAACCCATGTTTGTTAAGTATTATTTTCATGAGAGGAATAAAGCTTTGGTTAGTATGGCAAATTCCTCCTGAAACACCCTGTATATTTATCCTTTTGAATTAGCTTAAACATGGCATGCCAAGTTTCAAGTTTATCCGAAACATCCGTTTGTGACTTGTGGATTTTTAATAAATAACAATATGGACAAACATAACATTAAACAAAGCGGGATTTATAGGAAAATTTAGCGGGTTTTTTTGAGAGTCTGAAGTTTCAGTTCCTGTTAATATAGGTTTCCACTCCGAATCTCACCTCCTCTGATGCTTAGTGATATGTGTTGTATAGTGCGGTGGTTCAATGTAGAGAAATGTTTTACCATTCATTGTAAACTTACAGGAATATACTTACCTTTTTTTACTTGCAATGCAAAGATCAATCCTAGAACCTCAGGCTCTCAACGTACAGAGTTAAATATTTTACTGTAAATACCATTAATAAAAAGCTATTTCACGATACTATAAATAACTAGGATGGATAGTTAAAAACATTAAACAATAATTTCATATTTAACCATGTATCCTGTTGGAAAAAAAGTTATCCATGTGAAATATAAGGAATTTTCAGTCTATATTTATTGGTGTAATAATACATTTTTACACATAATGGTAGAACAATGGTGGAAAGAGTTGATTCATTACTAATGTACGTTCAGCACCAAATTACCCTCCACTAGAGCAGCGTTTGAAATCATATCGCTGTTACAGATTTGACTCCTGGAATCTGGAACCAACATCGATCTGAAGAGATCCAAATCAGTCGACGGTAAAGAATCGCAAAACGAATTTTCTATATCCCTCCGACATCAGAGACACCTAGACTATAAATAAATGTAATATAGATGAAGTAGTGTTCTAATTGCCTCATCAGGTGCAAACGAAAATTTACCTGTTTTTAAATATATTTTCATTGCATCATATCATTGTGTCCTGTTTATTTGTATTTAAATCATACTAAAGTTGACTCGGGACTACCTCAAGACAATCAAGTGAATTCTGCATGACCAGATCAGATGTATTAGCATTAACATCAATCAGCATGTTGTCCATCAGTGTATCAAACTGCACCAGAGTCCTGTGTTACAGTACAATCTTATTCATAATAACAAGAAAAAGTAAGGGTCAAAAGGACGGATGCTTGTGGAACTCCGTGACCAACAACAGAACCAGTTTCCAAAACTACAACCAGCAACTGTGAACAATCTGCTTTCGGCCGACTAAAAACGATGTGAACACATACAGGTTATTGTGATTTTATACGGTAGTGCCTCAATTTTTCAAGCAATATACCATGGGAGTCCATAATCAAAGGCCTTACTAAGGCCACAGACTGTTTCCTCAGTATTTAGCTTATGTTCAAAACTGTGGAGAGACCATTCGTGAAACCCGTACTGAAAAGCCAAGGCCAAAACCACATATCTCAAAAAAACTTTAGTATTTTGAATTCCCAACAATTGGAATATGAGGAAAGGGTCTTTTGCTCTCAGGCAGTTACCTATCACCCTTCTTAAAATTGGAGTGACACAAGCAAATTTGAAGGTATTTTTTACATATAGTACAAGAACTTACCTCTTCACATGCCGCCATCTTATACTGAATTCACTAGAATTCATTATGTGACTGGTCCCAACATTCTCCTATAAAAATAAAGAGTTTTTTTCATTCATTCATTCTGTGATCTTGTAAATTGTACTGAATAAGGTTTGCATTAATGAAATAAATATTGTTTGTGAATTTGTTTAGTATAAATACTCATAATTTAAACGAATTTTTGTTTTATAGGTAACTTTCAAAATAGATCAGCTTTTTGTATTTATTTTAGACCATTATTAATTGATGCTGAAATATGTATTTATTATAGATCATTATTTATTTGAGGCTAAATGATGAAATATTTTCAATTCTAGTCTATTGTAACATCCAGTGCAATGTAAAAACCATTTTACATAAACGATCCTAATTATTACAAACTTTAGAACTCGCATTGTTCTCTAAAAGTATTTTTATGAAAATTCCACCACTTTTAGTTATTAATACGATCCTGAATTTTTACATTTTCACCCTTATTCTTAAAATAATCCGCCCGAATGAAAAATTACGTGTCAATATCTCAAATAAATATGATAAAATTTTACAAGTGAAACACACAAAAACAATTGTCTAGACTTTTCTGAAATCTGTTCTTGAAGTTTTACACAGTAATACTTATGTAAGATATACACAGGTATATCTCTAAAATGTACTCAATATACATGTAAAAATACTTGCAAGACATCCAAACCCGAGTAGGAGGGTAGCTGTCGCATCGAGTAGAGGGATCTGTAACTCAGGTCAGTAATCTGGTTGACTTCGGTTGACATCTCTCGTACCGGCCACCTGAAATACAGATACTCTGTGTAACCAAATGTCACATCTGAGAAACCCTGATGATTTATTTATGCCTACATCTGCATTTAAAAGAACGTGAAATTACGAGTACCCATACTTCTCTATGTATTGTCAATGTAAATAGAAAGATTCTCAGTAAAAGTTTGAATCTGGATTCATGTTTTCAAACTCGTAGCTAAATGCAGCATTAAATGTTTTGGGTTTGTATCAAATCAATGTTCAATGTATCAAAAACGACCTCTAGCTGGATTCCACAAGTCATATTTAATGTGGTTAAATTAAACGGAACTATGGACTCTCCATTTTCAAAACTTATATTTTACAATCAAAATATTATTAAAGATACTACAGAACCTAGTTTTTTCTCTTTTAGTTGTCTTGAGAACTATGTTGTAAAACCAAAAGATAGTTTTTTTATACATGTTTCTGTCTGATTAATAAGGGATTTTATCAGTATGAAATGACGGATATTGTTAATCTTACCTTTGTCAATCAAGAAGAAATTTTTCAACTACTCATAAATTAAAATTCAGTGGTCTTTTTTTCAAATGGAGTCATTATGTGTAAACACTAACTGATAAAGAGTTACTGCAGTTTGATGATGGTTTTTAATTTCCCGAGTCTGATAAGAGTATGCACTTAATGAAATTGAATACATACCTCTCAGCTGGTTCACTAAATCCTTAAGGTAATGTAATAGGGTGAAACTATAGTTTCAGCTAATTCATCACGTCAGCTATATTCCTCAGTACAGGGTGTTATATTCGCATCTAAGAAGCAAAATCAGGTTCTCTTTACAATGTATGTACACACATTCTGCAGTAAAATACAACGTTGCTATCGTACACGTACTTAATACATAGTATATCGTATGAAATAGAATCACAATGTTCCGTACAAAACCAAAACCAGGGCCTTTATATTTCTAGCTCTTCTTACAGCTGAGAATAATATTTCTAGGCAAGTATAAATAGTATAACACTTACTTATAACAAACATGTTATTCTTTATGTCTACTTTTTCTTGGATAACGGCATACTTACTTAAGAGGCATTGTTCTTGTTTGAATAAATAATTATTACCTGCGAAATATTACATACGATAGTTATTAAGTAACTAGTAACGTAATGTTGCGTCAAAAGTAAGCAATTTTACCTGGTTTATAAACTAATTTAAACAGAAATTATGTAATGTTGTTGTAAAAAACTAAACTGTTGCTTTTTGGTAAATAATAATCAATTCGGACCATTTCGTGGTTAAAAGGAGTTTGCATAAAGCTCTTAGCACGATATCGCGGAGAAAAGCATAGATAGCATAGCTGAATAAAAAATATATAAATAATTTTTAGAGATTACCGTCCTTCATCTATCTGAAAAGATCTCATTCCAACGATAAATATATTATTATTATTTATGTTATGTTTGATCTAAATTGTCTCCACCGAATACAGTAACTTATTGAAATCAGTAACAGGGCTTATTAATGTACAGAACTAACAGACTGTAAGTTTCTTCCCGATAACTGACTGATAACTTATCTCTTATCTCGTGGTCTTTTTGCTGATAGACCTTTGGCAAAGGTTGTTCATCAATCGACCAATAAGATTCATGTCCCAAGTTTCAAGTCTCTCTAAGACCTTCTTACCGACAGTTTTTTTTGAACCGAACTGACAGATAACAGCCCGATTTATAAGGACCTATCGGTTCCTTATTAATGTTTAATGTGGTGTTGTCTGGACTTATACGACGTTTTTCTGCTACCAAATGAGGATCATGAGATTGACTGCATTAAATAAAAAGCACATTTATTTCCACAAAAATATTTAACTGGACATATATAGTAATAAGTATTTAACGGTAAAGTAGAAAAAACAAAGCATGTGGACAACACACGATAAATATAATAAATCTGAATAGTTTTAAATTAAATTACTTCATAATAGAAAAATGTTATATCACAAAATAAATACATCAATATCGAAATAAGAGAGATATTAAAAAAATTGTATAAGAATTAATTCAATAGGTACCTATTTTCTGTATAGTTTAAAAAAATGAGAAAAGGCCTACATGGGCCTTAATGGTCTGAGTAAGCTGGAGTTGAATATTTTAGGTTTAGGATTTATCTTGCGCAATGTCAGGATACATTTTTAATTTAAAACATAATCTAAGTGGAATAAAAGATGTTAATGATTTAAGTGTTTTAATATAATTAATAACATTGTAGGGAAAATAAAGGAAGCAAATAAAAAGTAATACAATAATTACCTAATATAAATTAATGTAATTTTCATAAGTGTCAATTTTGAATTTAATAAGTTTCTCCCCAACTTTCTAACTGACGATTCCTATAAATTAAGTAATCAGTTTTTAGATAATATTTTGTTTAAAATTGTGATTTTCTTGATTCTATGTGGAATTTGATTTTTCTACATACACTTGTGATTTGACCACAAATATTTAATATCGCCACAGTATTGGTCAGTTCTTCTACAATTAGACAATAAAACATCATAATGAACACTTTTACAATGTAAAAAAATAAAAAGTTCAATAATTTTGTCAAAAAATAGTGCATGTTTTCTCATAGTACACATTGTTTTGTAAGGCCCCCGAGCAAACAAAAAGCGCCAAGTTTATATTGCGGCCATAAAGCCACGCAGCCGTGCCTCCTTGCGCTCCCCCGCTGTTTTATATTCCGCAAGGCAGGGCGGCAGCAATTTCCCTTGGCTTACAATGTTTCAATGGTTCCAATTTGTACTTCGTATAGTTGAAATATACAACAATAACGAGGATACAATAATACTAACAATATAAAGCGTTTAAAACCATTTTAAAATTGTTTGTTCTTTTATGTATGCGTGTCTCAGCAGGCAATTAAGTCTATACATTTTAAATATATGTTTTATTCGTTATTACATCAATGCTGAATATATCAAAATTGTACCTCAAATATATTGATTAGGCAGAGTATCTATTTTCAGCCATAAAAGGAAGAATCGTCAATAGTCTCAATTGCTGCTTAATGAGGAAAGCTAACTCTAAACAATGGTTGTAAAGGTCATTTTGAATTATGTTATAAATTAATATTGTGAAATAAACTATTTTGGAGAGTTTAATTATCTAACCCACGTGTTACTGGCACAATACAGGTCATTTCGGTATGGTGTAGTAAGCGTCTTTACTTTTAAGAGTTACAATACTGTACAGGCAAATGTGAGTTAATAGCATTTTTTGATATTGCAGGACCTATATAGTATATATTCCTACAAAACGTTATCTACCCCATAACATATAGTAGTTATCGTGGGAAAGGTTGAGATGAAGACAATGAGAATACCTCTTCACCTATATTACATCTACGAAAAATTATAGATTTTGTAGTCTGGGTGTCCTTCTGATGTTGAAACGTAAAGATTTCATGTCGACTTTGACGTCGCTGTTTTTTTACATGTACAGAATGTACTCTGCTGTGGGTAGAAAATGAAGATATTCTTATTAAGGGTTTATATTAATGACTGAAGTAATTTATTCCAGTAAAATAGAGATAATACATAATTACAAGAATATTTTGTGCAAATACATGTTTCTACATGCAACACAAACAATAATATCTTACGCTTCATCGTAATCTAAAAAAAAGTAATTTAGCATTAAAAAATACTATGCAAAACATATTATTAAACATACCTTGTACTTTGCTTAGCCTCGTAATAGGCCTGCATGGGAGGGTGTTTGTGCTTACGCCTGAGTTATATCGATATCTGCCTAAGTTAATAACCTAGAATAATCTTTAGTCAGTTTTAATCTGAAATCCTAGATGATTCAAATTTAATTTTGGAAATGCAACATATTTTTATGTATCTGTTTTGTTTTTTGCTTGCTATTCACAAAATGTTAAAGAAATTATTCGAAGCCCTCTATATTTTAAGAGTTGTAAAATATAACATTCGCTATCTCTTGTACCTTTAACTAATTCAAATTAACATGGTGATCCCACGCGAACCTGCAAAATCAAGCCCCCTTTTCCTTAAATCCTGTTTTATTTGTGAACATGTTTATAATAATTATATAAAGTAAACTTGGAACTAATTTACAAAGGATTATTAAGGAAAGTTATTAGTTCAACAAGGAACGTCCTACGAAACCCAATCAGATTTATTTTATGTTTACGTGCTACATCATTGTTGTATTTTTACAAAAACTGTAAGGAATATGTTTTATGTATATATAATATTAATTTTCATAAAAAAAATTACTATTTAAAATTACTATTTTCTGTACAGTTTTAAACAAGTAAACATGTACGAGTATAGCTCGTATAGCTCTACGAAATATATAGAAATTGGCTAGATGAAGTTGTTACTTGTATAATTATCACAGGTTTACAAAAAAATATTTTTTTTCTGTAACATTGATCAAAATAGGTGTTTTCTTATGTATTTTGCCTTGCTAAACACGAAAATAACAATAAAAAGTATGTAGGACGTACGGATTTTTTGATACAAGACATCCTAAGAAACTTAAGAAAAGTATAGTTTAACAACTATGAGAATAGGGATTTTCAATAAATTGTTTGACAGAAATGTTCCAACCAAAACTTAAGTTTATTATTATACACATTAAAGTGAATGAATAAAGAACATTTTTCACTTCAAGTTGACACTAAAAGGCTGTTATTATTATTTTTACTTCTTTCTCTTGTGGGGTGTGAAATCTTCCCGTTTCAGGAACCAACAATAGTCGCCCATCATGGAAGGATCCCAGCGGCGTTGATATCTGCTTTCAATTGTTTCTGATGTCCTGGTGGAACCTCTCGCCTTGTTCGTCACTTACGGCTCCCAGATTTTCCGGAAAAAAAGTCCAAGTGAGAGTGGAGAAAGTGTATTTTTAAAGACATTCGACAACCCATAGATTGGTACGCTTTTCAAAAGATCTTGGACTATTTTTTTGTAGTTTTCCTCCTTGGTATTTCCTAGAAACCCTTTCACAATCTGGACAAATGATTTCCAAGCGGCCAACTCTTTTTTATTGAGTTTTGTTTCGAACTCAGGATCTTTAATCATTTTTCTGATATCTGGACCAGTAAAAACACCTTCTTTGATCTTAGCTTCGCTCAGCTGAGGAAACAAACTGGATAGGTATGCAAATCCTTCACCTTCTCTACTCATTGCCTTTACAAAGTTTTTTAATCAATCCAAGTTTGATGTGCAGTGGTGGTAGAATTATATTTTCAGGATCTACAAGAGGTATGTTGAGTATATTTCTATCACCAGGCGTGTAGTTAGACCTTTTTGGCCATTCTTTTTTCTGGTAGTGCTTGTCTGACGCTCTACTATCCATAAGCATATGAAGCAACAGTATTTTGTGTAGCCACCCTGAAGGCCCATAAGAATAACAACTACTTTGAAATCTGCACATATTTGCCACTTGTACTCATCGTATTGAATTGCCTTTAGGATGGCTACCATGTTTGTCGTATGTTTCTTTCATTATAACAGAATAAGCAACAGGTATCGATGGTTTCTTATTACCATTGTGTAATAGGACAGCTTTTAGGCTATATTTGGACGAATCGATAAAAAGACGCCATTCATCCGGTGTATGATTAATGCCAAGTTCATCCATCAGCCCAGTCACATCAAAACAAACACACATTGAACCCTCAAGTTTAAAGAAGGCTGAAAACTGTACATTTCTTTTTCTAAAGCAAGACACTGTCGTGCCTTTTGCTAGAAGATTCCATTCTTGCAGTCGTGATCCTAACAGTTCTGCTTTGTGTTTAGAGAGGCCTAAATCACGAACAAGATCATTCAATTCGTTTTGTTTGATAAAATGTGGTTCGTTTGACATCTGAGGCTCAAAGGTAGGATCGTTAGGGTTATCTGTTTGCTCAGTTACATCTTCACTGTCCATTTGCTGGCAATCATCTTCACTAATATTGGGAATAAAAAAAATTTTTCCCAAGTCAACTGGAGGGGTGGGGGAATTGGCAAATCGCTTCCTCCATCGCTAGGTGGAAACTGGCTTGATTGCTGATGGGGCACAGTCTGGGTATGCTGGATTTTTACATTTTTTGAGCTTCTTTGAATTAATCCCTCAGGGTTTTGAGACAAAAAAAAACAATAAAAAAAAAAATAAACAATCATTTGGATATGGTTGCTTAGGCTCACGCCAAACCATTGGGAACAGGCAAAGGGCATTGACCTTTCTGTTCCCATTTTGGCCTCCAATTGGGAATAAGGTTGACCGAAACAGCTAATTGCAGACAGAAGTCATGTTGTGGGGACCCAACTTTTATCCTGGTCCTCGTCCCCCACCTTGCAGCCAAAATAAAGGAAGTAATGCCTTTACTTAACGCTCATCAGTTAATAGGCCTTCCTAGTGATTTAATGATGTACCTATCCACACACGTAACAAAACTTGTCAGGAAGGATTTTTACAATAACTCGACGTAAACTAGGAACATTTACAAAAAAAAAATACTTAAGAGAAGTGTTGAAATTAAACTGAAACACACAAACCTCTCTCTTAAAATACCTGCTCACTACTGCTGTGCTGCTGTGGAGGTCACCAGACACAAAGGGAATGTTATATCTTGCCCCCCACCACTGCTCTGCAGGGGCTGCCAACCACTTTCAGCTTTGAAAACACAAATTATGGGTATATGACTATGAACCAGCGGTACTAATAACAATAAAACTGAGACGTGGTAGGCTATTTATGCTTTCAGTTTTTTGGATTTTGTAACTTAAAAATACACAAAAAAACCTTATTTAATGAATTGTTACATTTTTGTGTGTAAACCTGTGAAATTATTGGAGAAGTAAGAGAACCCTTTTATTTTTTATTTCTTTATTAGTTACAGAGTGTGACTAAAAAAATCTCACCACATTTTTTAGCACACTCTGGTAACTATAACAAAATAAAATAAAAGGTGTTTCTACACTAGTGAAAATTTACTCATTTTTGGTGTATTTTCTAACACATTGAAAAACAAAATATTTTGCGGTCCATCCGATCATTCACAGTTAGATTCATATCAACAGTTCATATCACTTGTTTCTGGGAAATAAAAATGGACAAGGGAACTCTAGCTTGCAAACCGCATTAGTATACACTACATCACTCCTGGAACAACCTAGTTTCTAAAACCGCAATCTGTACAGGTTATTACAATCTCATGTAGGTATTACCAAATTAGTTACACCTAACATCCCTCCTGGAACAACCTAGTTTCTAAAACCCGCAATCTTGTACAGTTTTTATTACAATCCCCTTCATAGGTATTACCAAATAGTTAAAATCTACAAACATTAATTTAAGCAATTAGAGCTACTTTTGCCTTTAGTGACACAATAATATCGCTGGTATCTCAGCGTGTGATAAAACTGGTTCAAGATCATATTTGTATTGGTTCAACTGGAAAATTATTAAAGCCTTCGCTATATATCCGTAATTGTTTCTCGGCTTGTAA